>NW_020838007.1:4571659-4625368 GCF_003676395.1 Aethalodelphis obliquidens
AAAAAAAAAAAAAAAAAAAAAAAAAAAGGTAAGATCAAGGCCACTGTTGGGTGGCCCCCCTCCTCCCCAGGGCTGGCTGCAGGGTTGCAGGGCTCTGGGCACACATGTTTTGTGAGGCCCCCGTCTCTACAGTTTGACTTTAACATGTGTGACAGAACTCCTGGGTCCGTGAGAGGTAGTAGAGTGATTTTCGATAAAGATTTAGAATAATGAAGGGGAAGAGGTATGACCTCACTGGTTTGTCGTTCTGACAGCGAAGGTGTTTCACAGGGTCTGGCGTCACCTCCTCGTGTTCTTTATTATTGAGTCACTATTTCTGGCTAAAGTCAGAGGCCCTGGTTTAGGAAAAAGTCACCCCACCGGGGGTGGAGGCGGCGGTGGGCGGCGTGAGGTGCAGGGGGTGATGCAGCTGGCACCCAGCCAAGGACCCTGACCTCTGGGCAGGGAGGGGCGCTGTGCTAGGTGCACTTGGGCCACTTCCTGGGGACATGCTGTTGGCTGGAGCCCATTCCGTGGGACTGGAAACCTGAGCAACTTTCCAAGCGCACGGCCCGTTTTCCTCAACCGAGACCCCCTCCAGGAGGAGCTGCGTTTTACATTATCACCCAGTCCTCCCAAGCCCGTCCCAGGACAATCCGTACCCTGGCCACATGCCATCTTCTCCTGTTCTGTCCTGCCCTGCCCTATCCCACGCTATCCGATCCTAGCCCATCCCACCCTTCCAAAGGCTGGCCTGAGGTGTACCCTATGGCTCAAGGGATTCCTCCACATTTGCCCACTCTCCACACCTCCTGTCCTATTGCCCCCAATCTGGGCTCCCTGGTGCCTGCCTTTCCCAGCCCGACTACTCCTGTGGAAGGATGGCCCCACGTTTGCTTTGGTTTCTACTTAGGAGTTTTCTCTTGCCTGTTGCCTTGTCTCTTAGCATCAGAGCCCAGAGGCAAGGCCTGCCCGATGCCACACCCAATCCACCCCCCCACCCCCCCACCCACCCCCCACCCCCCGCTCAGGTGCAGTGCCCCAGGTCCTGCCGTGTGGGAGGGAGGCTCCTGCAGCGGGTGACGTGGCCCAGGGGCTGATGATAGGGGTGGAGGCAGGGGGGCACACATACTGAGTCAGGCAAGCGGGCGCTGAGACCCTGAGCACCACGGCTGCTTGTGGGGGAGCCGGGAGACGCAAGGAGCCAAAGGTAAGGGCACACAAGCACCTCCGCGTGACCCAGGGGAACTGGCCACCTTGCCGTCTGAGCCAGTCCATGGCCTTCCTTGGTTTGGGGTTTTCATGCTGCCTGTCTGTGCTGCTCAGCTCTTCCTCTGGGACAGTATTGATCCCCAGCTGCTTGGACTTTTTAATTTACTATTCATATACTGTATGCAAAGCCGCCACAGAGGCAGGTGTAGCTCTTACATGGCTCAGTGCACACTTACTAAGTCAGAGGTGACCCCTCTCCCCCAGGGGCCTGGGGGCTCTTCCAAACCACCTACCGAGATTGTACGTGGGAAACCTGGTGTTTCTTGTCCCTTCCCTTAAACCTAGAAAAGGGTATCAGACATTAGTGGTCCAGATTCCTCTCTGAATGTTTAAAAGAACCCTCTCTGAGTTCTAGGGCTTACCTCGTATTAACCAATGAGTTTATTAATTCCAGTGTGTATCCAGCCGTTTACCTTTGACCTTGGAATTCCCTCTTGGGATTATCATCTCATGAAATGCCTTTCCTCTGTGCAGAAGACCTCAGATCTGCAGGTCAACATCTTTGAGACAAATGTGAGGAAACACACTGCTCTGCAATGTAATTGGCCCCCTGGGCACAATGCTCTCCACACACAAGCCCACTCTGCCAGGCAGGGGTCCAGCCTTTCAGGGGCATCACTAACTCGCGGGGGCGGGGCTGGCTCAGGTCAGCGGGTAGGCTGTCTCCCTTGGAGAGGAAATGGTGTCACGTACGTGGTGTCAGCACCTGGACCCGGTTTACGACCCGCTGATGGCTGAGCGCTGTTTGAGTTTTATAAGCTCAAAAGACAACACTTTAACGGATGCAGTTTCTTCCCAGGTGATCAGAGACTCACACAGGGGAGGAGAAGCGATTGTTCGGACAGGAGCTGTGAGTCAGACACCAGGCTTCATCCTGGCTCTGCACTAACTCTTGGACCCTGGGCAGTTCACAATCTTCCGGGCTGTACTTTCTTCTCTGCAAGGAAAAGGGTGGGACTGGAGTCAGTGTCTTCAAGCTGTAGGTTATAAACCGTTAGTGGGTGGTGAAACCATTAGGTGAGCTAGGCTGGCCTTTTGAAGCATGTACTAGAATAGAAGAGAACAAAGATACAGGAGAATATTATTGGCGGTAATGGTACAGATGGTTCTGTGAATAATTCATTCCAGTCTGTATGTGAATGAGTTCAGGTTATGACACAAGATGTGATTCTTACCGTGGGTCTTGGTCAGATAAAAAGGATTTAAAAACCCTCTGAGCTAGAGAGGCAATCCTGCTTCCTTTCAGTTCTGATTGTATGTTCAGTGATAATTTAAGACCTGAAAATTACTTTTCCCTTAGTTATCAATACTGATAGGATCAAAATACCTCTTGGGTCCCCAAAGATGAGTGGCACAGGGAAAGGAATGGATTTTTGTCATGGAGGCATGTTTTGTTTTTCAAATGGCAAAGGCATTGGGCCTCCAGTAGGAAACCCTAAGGAACAGAATGGTTGTCTTAAGACCTGAAGACAGAAACCTTGTCCTCATGACCATGTCCTTGGAACGTATATTCCATTTCTGAGTTCAAATGGGCAGTGACCTTATGCAATTGAATTTGAAAGGTGAGTTTTCACGTGTGAAGAGGAGAGTGTCACATTCCTACAAGTTTGCCAGTAAATAATTGTCTCCATGTTGGGAGTGTTATGTGCACTGAAATTTGGTGTGAAAATACTCAGAGTGTTCTATATATTCATTCATTTTTCACAAGACAGTACCCATGTGTATACCTCTGAGACCATCCTTGACTCTAAGGGCATATTGTCCTGTTTTCACAGAGCTGACGTTCCAGTGGGGGAGAGAGAGAGAGAATAGTAACCAAAGGAAGGAAGCAGCGTGTAGGGTCACGTGTACGGCAAGGAATGTAAAAGGGCTTGGAGACCTGGTAGCTGGTTTAGCAGAAGATCAGGAAAGCCTCTCTGATGGGCTAACAAATCAGCTGAGGTGTGACGATCAGGGAAGATGAGTTAAGATTTGTAAATGTTGCCACAAATTCCTTGCTATATTAGTGGGTTTTTTAAAAAATTTATTTTGTTGACGTATAGATGATTTACATTGTTGTGTTAGTTTCTGCTGTACAGCAAAGTGACTCAGTTATACATATATATATTCTTTTCCATATGATTTTTCACAGGATATTGAATATAGTTCCCTGTGCTATACAGTAGGACCCTGTTGTTTATCCATAGTATATACAATAGTTTGCATCTGCTAATCCCAAACTCCCAACTCATCCCTCCCCCACCCCCTTGCTATATTAATGTTGATTAAATAAATTAAAAGGAAATAAAGTCTGGGAGAAAAGCATTGCATGTGGAAGGAGCAGTAAATTAAAGCTCTGAGCTGAGGACTCGCTGGGCAGGTTCAAAGAGAAGCTGGGCCTCCTGGGGAGAGAAGAGCCTGGGGGCAGCAGGACTTGGTAAATCAGGGCGGGGCATGCACTGTGCTCTGAAAGTGGTCTGGAGGCCATGTGGGGCGTGAGACAACACGTGTTGGGAGAGGGGCCCTGGCTGCCAGTGGAGAGAAGCTTCTGGAGACGCCCCGTTAGAGCAGGGAGGTGGCCTGGCTCACGAGGAAGAAGTGCGTGCCTGCAACAGCCAGACGGCAGCTGTTCCGGCTCTGGGCTGTCAGGCGCCCTTTCTCGGCCGGGTCTCCGTGGACATCTTTTGGACGCTTCATCTCTGGAGTATCCATGGTGTAACATTCAGAAAGAGAAAGCAGAAGCCCATTGCCTTCGGGGAACTCAAACTGTCTGGTATCGGAGGGACAACACCTTTGAGAGAAACCTGAGAAGGTCAAGGGCACCAGCAGCTTAACAAAGGCCAGGGCAGCACCTGCACCCCAGGATGCAGGGCCGGAGCACGGAGCCCGCAGCGGCCACTCACACACGTGCAGAGCTGCTGACCAGCCTGCACGGGTGACGCCCAGATCACAGCAGCCGTTTGCACCTAAACAACCAGTTTTGTGCCATTTCCAAGATGCTTCTGAATGCTGTTACCTTCAAAGAACCTACTTCCCCATTGGAAAAATGGGTATTTGATGTCTGCCCAGCTACAACTCCATCAGGCACAGAATGTTCTAGACATTTCCAGATGAAAGTTCTCCAAGGACCAGAACTCACTGTGGGCGTGTAGGCTCCTCCAAAAGCGGCACAGCTCAGAGATGAATGCTAGCCTCACAGAGTTGTCACTCATCTTTGCCCCAGCAGAGTCATCACTGGGGACAGAAGGGGCTGGTGGTTGGCGCGTGGGGAAGGAGGGCAGAGCCCTGCAGGGTGGCCTCGGAGAATCAGGAGGACGTTCTGAACTCAGGAGGACCACGAGACTTCAGGAGGCTTGAGCGGGCAGCCTGGCCCTTTTAAGTTGTAGGAAGGGATCCCATCACTAGCAAACTCCAACGGTGTCCTCCTGAGGTGAAGGTGAAGGAAAGCTTTCTCAGCCTTTCTTATGAATCAGAAGGACAGGCTCGAGGTGGGACTTCCTGGGGCTGGGCCTGGAGTGAGAGGTTTCCACCCCCTGCTGTGACGCTTGGTTTCTGCCAGAACATTTCACATAGCATAGGGGGTCAGAGGGGCACCCCCAAGAATGGGGTGCTGGGTTACCCAAGGTCGTTGGGCAAGGGTGTCCTGCCCACACAGCGATACCCCAAGGGCACGCGCACGGGAAGGTTCATAAGGAATGCGGGATCACCAAGTCTGAACACAGCAGCTGGGTTCTTGGCTCAGGGCTGCTGGGTCTTGATTCCAGCCCCAGAGGAGCTGGGGAGGCTGGCAGGCTTCCTGCCTCACCCAGGGAATTGCCGGGCTGCCAGCAGTTTTTCACCTTCTGCCCACGTGACACCGTCTTTGCGGAGGATGTATGGACACGTTTGTGACTTTGAATCCGCCGTGTCAGTTGGCAAGACAGAGAAGAGTTGGGGCAGTGATGGGGAGCAGCAGGTAAGCCCAGTGAAGGCAGTGGGGTCTTCTGTTTGGCCTGTCCTCCTACTTCCGTGGATCCACGTGAGGAGACGGATCTTCACAAGGAGAAGCTAACGTGTGCTCAGGAGAGAGGTGGGGAGCTGCTTCCTGCGAGGCTGGACACGTGGAGGGAACCAGAGCTGTTTGCAGACGTTGACAATTGTTCAGCAGAAGGGGGTGGGGCCCGTTTCCTATCACTAAATAGTCACCGAGGTGAGAAGTGGGGCGACTACAAAAACGGTTTCACTCGACATACGTGTTTTCTGATGATCATAACAGTGAAAGGAAAGAGTATGGGTTCCAGGTTGGGACGCCCAGAGTTCAAATCCCTGGGCTGTGACGGACCAGCTCCAAGACCTTGGGCAAGTTAGACAACTACTCTGCATTTGATTTCTCTAATTAGTTCAACCGTTTCTTCTTGAGCTCCACCTACATGCCATGTTCCAGAAATGGGCAACCCAAGAGTGGGGAAGAGAGGAAAAAATAAGCCCACAGTTTGCGTTCTAGAGAAGAAGAAAGAGTCCAGATGCAAGTAACATGTACACAAGGCCACGTAGTGATAGGTATAGAGAGAAAGGTGAGGCAGAGGAAGGACAGAGGAGTGGGTGTGGGTGTGCACGTGGGAGTGTTGGTGGGAAAAGTCTCTGCCTCCTAAGGCATTAGGATTGGATGAGAAAACATGCATCTAAGGCCCTCAACTCGCAGCGAAGAGTGCACACCCGCCCCTTCCTTGGCCATCCCCCCAGCAGTGACGCCCTGCCCCTCCAGTTACTGTGCGACCCCGGCAGCTACTTCTCTCATCTCTGAAATGTCTCCCAAGGAGGGAACAAGCTGGTGTGGACGAGCTCAGCGTGGAACCCGGCCCCTGACGAGGACCCGTGTGCCCAAGGTGCAGAAAGCCAAACTCTGACAGCGAGTGTTTGCGGCAAAGTAAGGGTTTATTTGCAGGGTGTCAAGCAAGGAGAACAGGCAGCTCATTCTCAAAAGACCCAGGGCTCCCTGACGGCTGCCAGGCAAGGGTTTTTAAAGACAGTGTTAGGGGAGAGGGTGGAAGGATACATTAACAGCTTGTGGACCTTCTGATGGGTTGGCTGTGAGGTAATGGGGTGATGTTTTGGGAATCTCAACCTTCTGGTTCCAACCAGTCTGGGGTCTGCATGCTTGTGGTCAGCGTGTAGTCACCATCCTCCACCTGGTGGGGGTCTTAGTTTCTACAGAACATCTTAAAGATATGCATCAGGTTATAACGACCTATATCCCTTCAGGAGGGACTAGGATCATAAGGTGACTTTATTCTCCTGATCATGAACTACTCGAGCCTGCTCTTTGGAATCTGGGGAAGGCCTAGGAGACGAAAGCCTTTTTTTCCTACAAACACAAAACAGGGGACACGGAGGTGCTTTTCCATCTGGGAAGTCCTTCCCAACACCCTCACGTCACCTTGAACCGCCCTCTCTCATGACCTTGAAAGCTCTAAGACATCACCTTCATGCAGGTAGATAGTTTTGAGGGTATTTGAGTTGATTTTAATTTCCCCCTATTTTGCACAAGTCATTTATGTTTTTTCTTAGTTTATTCCTGGTGGGGGGGGGCCGTATTTGGAATGAGAAGGGCCAAGTCTGAACCGTGAGCTTACTCTTAATATGTACAGCATCAGAAATATTGAAGCAATTCACCTTGCCACAGAAAATGAAATGGTTTCCTCACGGCGCTACCTGGATGGGTCTTTGTCATTCAGAGACGATTTTTGTCAGATTCATGATGGTGATCGTGGTACCGTAGAGGTGCTGAAATTTGTTAGTGACGTCGCGAGAGTGCACAGGTGGGGGTGACGTGTTTACTTCCCAAGTTCATTTCTTCATGTACTTATTTAAACACTATTAGGGAACTTTATAGAGATCCATCTCATCTCCAAGTCGGTTATGTGATCCAGTCCATAGAACTGGATTTGGACATGGGTTCCAGGAAAGCTAAAACCCCAGAGCTGACGCTGGAGCGTGCTTCGCGTGAGCACTCACGTGCCCTTGTTCATCGATCCACTTTACAAGACTGTTTTCTTGCACCAGTTCAGGGCATAACAATTCCTGGTCACGCCTGGCCTGCTGAAAGCGCACGTCAGCTGCCCGGGGCTGAGGAGGAAGGAAAGCGGGCGGAGGGCAGGCAGGGAAGTTGAGGGGGGCGTTTGAGGGCTTCTGGGAAAGCCCCTCCTTTCCTCTGGAGGTTTAAACGTGGATTCCGAGTTTACTTTACAAACGATGGGCTGCGGCCTGGTGAGCATCCCGGCTGAAGAAGGCACCCAGCGGGGCTACTTCCAAGCAGAGCCCTTGATGTCGGGGCTGAGCGGGGCATCCCCACCTTGGGGAGGTTTCCTGTGGGGAGGAGGAGACACGGCCACGACGGCTACGGGGACTCGGGGGTCGCTCCCAGGCAGGGGGCAGCAGACGTGCAAGGAAACAGGCTTGGGTTGGTGGGGGACTTGCGCTTGAACAAGCTGTAGGTGATGGTGGGGTCGCTCTCGCTGGGGCATTTACACAAGTGCCAGGTGGCTGCCCCTCTGTGGAGCTCCCGACCAGCGTTTCCTGGCCCCATCCCCACACAGCTCTCTGATGCCAGCCGGCAAGGAAGCCCTTGATAAGGAGCCCAGCCTCCTCTCTCTCTGTGCCTCTGTCTCTCTCTCTCTCTCACATGCTCGGAGCTTGCATTTTTTTGGCACAAAGGGTGGAAGCGCATTTGTCTTACCCTCCTGACCAGCTGAGGAGGGGGACATCTGGTTCCCTTCCCCATCCGTGTCCCCAGGGGAGCGTGTGCATACCTGTCTGTTGCTCACAGGTAGAGGCCAGCACGATCCGATGGATGCAGCTTCTGTTTCTGTGGGGTGATGGAGGGGCAAGGGGCCGTCCCCACAGCACAGAAGCCAGCTCACTGCCAGAGGTAGGAAAGTACACTCTGAGCACCAATGTCTGAGGCTTGAATGTCAGAAACCGGGGGCGGATCCACATGAAGAATAGCTACCCTATGGAAAGGGGGTGCCTGGCCCAGGTTGGCGGGCAGCCCTCTCTGTGAATGGCGGGGTCTTGGAGGCCCCTCCGTCAATGGCTTATTAGGGTTAGGGTACCACAGGCAGTGTCTGTGGGAAAGATTTTCCTTTAGAGTCACACTGCTTTGGGGGCCCTTTCTCAGAGAGGAGGTTCTTGTGTACGTTTTCCCTTTGTAGATAACAACCTGCCAAAACCCTGGCTTCCTGGCTGCGACACAAACCTTCCGAGTGTCGTTGAAGATACACGTCAGCTTAGACCTGGGCCGTACTTTTTCTCACATGTGTTAGAGCTAAATTTCTTATCTTTAGGTGATTCAAGAAGTATTGCCAAAGCCAGTGCATTTAAGGGACACACAGCAGGTCCAGCACTTGTCTCCTTGCCACCGTCACCAGGAACTCGTTTTCATTTACATCCCTTTCTTCATTAAGTATTTCCTGTTCGTTTTGATCTCAAACGTTCTCCGCCCTCAGTTGATCACTGGTAATGAATTTGGTAGAACATAATGGACCCATATAAAGGATGAGGCGATTTAATGTTTTCCAGATGGCAGCTGTCAGGGAAACCGTGCGAGGCTGGGGGCCCTGGAACCCCACGCCCACGTGACCAGGGCTCCGGGTCCAGCTCTGATTTCCAGAATCCACTTTCAAACCACAGGATGGGGGTGAGATGAGGCGGATGATCGCAAGCGTCTGTGAGGTTCCACAACGACGTTGTCAAGTTTTAGTCAAACCTCCTAGTTAAAAATAATACCGTGCTCTGTGTGTCACAATGCTGAATGTTCCATTGGGATCAAAAGTATGGTCACAGAATTGACAGGTGAGGGTGAGTGTTTACAGATGTGAAGAATGGAATGAAATAGCACACTTGATAACCATGTGCAATTAATATCACCACACAAATTCAGCCATCTTTAGCTTCCAAAATTCACTTTTCCTGAATAAATGAGAAATCATCTTATATTTAAAATTTGTTTCTGAGCCAGGGGATGGTGTGGAAAGATCATACATCTCAGGTATAAGCAGCCTCTAACTGTTCAACTGGTTCTAATATTGCAACATATGAAGTTTGACTTTGCTTTGAGTCATAAAAATGCCAATTTGAAAATTAATGGTACTTGAAATCACATTTAAAGGTGCTTTTGAATCTTGACATGTTTTTAAGCCCTTTTTCCTAGTTATCAGGTCTGTGAGCACATGGAGGGTTGGAAGACTGGTGACCCTGCACCATTCAGAACTAGAATCAAAACTTAGCCTCTTCGTTTTGCTAACTTGCCACTAGAATTGGTGATGAGAGAAAGGAACACATACTTACCCCTTTCAAATCTGTGAATCCCCTGTTCGATTTTCCCTTCCTCGACTCCTGCAGTTTGCTTTCAGCTTCTCTCTTCATTGGATATTTAATCTTCTTAGGGCCCCATTCTCTCGGGTTGCCCCTAACCTCCAGGAGCAGAGGAAGGAATGGCTCTGATCAAACCGATTGGCTGGAAGACCGGCCCCGCCTCGTCCTGCTCAGGACTCCTCACTCCGAGAAAAGGCCTGGAGACACAGTAGGGGTCTTTCAGGCACCAAGCTGGGGGCAGAGACTTGGAGCTGGGCCTTCCCACTCCCTGCATGAGCCAGGCCAGCCAGGGGGGCGAGCTCGGAAGCCACTCTCCGGCTGGAATAAGATACTCTTACAGGGCTTTTCAGAAACTTGACTTCAAGGCAATGGGCTTCAGGGATACGGATTTCTTGAGCATCCCTTTTATTTGATTTTCTTTCGAGTAAGTCAGAGTGCTTTGGAGTTAGTTCCTTGGGTGGATGGGAGGATAGGCAGGGCGATTAGGACTTTGGTGGGTGGAGTACAACGGCCCCTTCAAAGCCGCAGGAAAGGAAACCCAGGCAGTAAATTAGCCGCGGGCTCAAAGCCCCACTCAGCCAGCTATTCACAGCACCCCCTGTGTCACGTGTCCTAGCTGCTCTTTTCTCTGCCCTCCATGTAATCCCTGGAAAAAATAGAAGCCTTTTTGTGTGCTGGGGATGGCATGGGGGTGGGGACCGCCGAGCAAATGCCCCTGCGTGGATGAGAAACCGACGGAGTTGCCAGGGAGTTTTTTCAGCCTTTGTGGAAATTCAGGGGCTCCTGGAGGGGGCTTATCCTCCATTGATGGGGAGTTTGAGTGGACAATGGGGCTGGGTGGCACGGGATTACCCAGCCAGTCACAAAAAGCAACAGGAACTTTAAATCTGGAAATCAAATGTATGCACCCAGCGACCCCACAGTCAAGGACGGCTCCATGCTACATGAAGGAACCTTTTTTTTTTTTTCCACGATGGCAAATCTCTCTCAGTGTGGAAATACAGCTGTGAAGCTTCTGACGTTTCACCAGCCTTTTCAGAACCCTGGCTGCATAATTACATCCCCTCAGGACCCTGGGAGGATTAGCTCATATCCTTAGGAGTTGTGGGTACTGCCCTCAGATGTGCCCCTGGCCTGGGATGCCAGAGGGGAGGGAGGCGGGTTCATCTCAGAGGGACGGTGGGTCCCTGGGGAACATCCACCTTCCCCAGATACGTTGGTTCCTTTGAGGGATGTGTGGGGATTCGGTTTATTCAGCCGTTCACTTCTGTCCCGTTTTGTTTCTTTCATCTCAAGGTGCTTATGCGCTGGGGAGGCCAAGCCATCATAGCACAGCTGGGAAGAAGAGTAAACTGTATTTGATGTGTCTGCGAGATGTGCAAATTCCTGCTGAGTGGTTGGCTAGGATTTAGGCCTTCCTGCGCCCTTCTGTGCGCGTGGATGAGAGTGTTTTTGCAAGTCAGGAAAGTATTAGGTCTTACCAACGTTCACCTGAGGGAGGCATTGAGCCTTGGACCTCTTAGGAGATGACCGTTGCTTTGAAGTCGCCCTTTGGTCATCAGGGTACAAGGATGCAGCCCTCCGCGCGCCTGCGGGCTGGACGTCTCCAGGACTGTCCCAGAGAGTGACCGAGGCAGCGCCGGCAGAGTGGAGAGAAGCTCGTGGGCCTGACGGTGGGCGTTTAGAAGTTTGGTTTTCAAGGCTGTGGGGAGGCTGCTCCTGCTTTGCGAATAAACAGGGTTCTGCTGAGCAGATGGAGGCTGATCCAGGCACCACCCTGACACCCAGAGAAATGTGGCAAGTGAGCCTCTGTGCGCAAAGTCCACAGGAATGCCCCGGGGAACAGAGTTTCCTTTTAAGAGGCTGGTTCTGAGTTCCTGCCCCAGGAACTGCTGTGGATATGTCTCCAAAGTCAGCACCCCTTGTTCTGTTCTCTCTCGGTCCCCTGGAAGACCCACTGAAGGCTGATGTCATCAGGGAGAGCAGGAGGCTGTGGGCAGTGCCCTCGGGAGGGGCTGAGTCTGCCTGAGCCCCTTCCTGCCCCACCTGAGGGTCCTGAGGGGCCCCGAGGGATGAGGAGGGCACAGGACAGGCAGCCCAAGCAGGACACCTGAGGTTGGGGAGGTGACACAGGATGGCTGTCCTTCCCGTTGGCTGTCTTGTGGTGGAATCTGACGTCGTACCCGGGGGCTGACTCCAATTTTCATAAAAGGACCAAAAGCTCAGTGGTTTAAGTGACCTTCCGCACGATGGAGGCCCCAGAGGTGTGAGCCCAGAGTTCTGCCTTCGGCTTTCTTGACCTCATTATTGAAACTGTGAATTAAATGGGTAGGTGGGCACTTGTTTCTCAAATCACAGACCCTACGATGAAGCCATACCATCGTGTCCTAAGAAATGGGACATTTTTGTTCAAATAAAAGAAAAAACTGATGGTAATAAATTTATCTAACTTATTAGGCCAAGAGTGGTTTCAGCAAATTCTAGGTCCTCTCCTCCCCGCCCCCTCGTTCCCCCTCCCCCTCCTTCCCATCCCCCTCCCTCCCCTGCCCCCTCCCTCCCCACCGAGTGGATGCCTGTGTTGGATCTGGACAACTTTTCCGGAGGAGTTCAGATGAAGGTTCCGAATTCTCAGTGCCGCATCCCAGGCAGCTGTTTCCAATGTTGCAAGTTAGCCCTCCCCCACCTCAAATGGCAAATCCACTTTAATTTTGGAAAATGTACTTGTTTAATTTTTGGTTAGAGCACACATTACCATGGCTCACAAAGCAGAAAATATTTTAAAATGAGGGCCAACATCTCCTTCCAGCACATTCCCCAGTTTCTCCTTCCCCAGAATAGAACAAAGCAACAGGTCACCATGACTCTTGGCTTCCCGTGTATCCTCTCAGACTGTCTTCACACTTGCATAAGCAAATAGAAATAAACATTCCTCCCCCTTTAAAATGTGACCTGTATTGTCTGCACCTAATGGAACAATATATCATATAGATTTTCCTCGATTCCTCCCGTAGTTACATCCCAGGGCCCTGCCTGCACTGTGATCTAGTTCATATAACAGGTGAGTGAGGGCACCAACCCCGACTAAGGGACGTTTGGGTGTTTTACCCTCTTTGCAGTTACAATGATGCACTAAATAATTGTGTACGTATGTTATTTCCCACATCAACCTATATATGGGGAGGATGCATTCCTGGAAGTGGAATTTCTGGGTCAAAGGACGGATGTACTTATCATTTACTAGATGTTTCCCAATAGCCATCCCCACTGATTGGTGTTTACACACCTGCCAATTCTATGTGAAAACGCCCCTTTCCCTCAGCCACATGCTGTTTTATCACACTTTTTATTATTGTCAAACTGCTAATCAGAAATGGTATCTTAGTGAGGTTTTATTTGGCATTTCTCTTACTATGAATGAAACTGAGCGTTTTTTCTTATGTTTAAGATGTATGTTTATTTCCTTGTTGTGTTCTCTCAACTTTTAACTCATTGGTGGGTGGTGGGTAATGTGCTGCCTGGAGAAGTAGGATGTTCTGGGGTCACACATGCCTCCCTCATGTGTCCCCAGGACTTAGTGTTGTGGGTCATGAGTGTGACGGGTCCCATTTTCAGAGGGAAGGGCGCTCTGAGCTGAAGGCGTGGCGAGCAAAGATGCAGCGTCGCTGGTCCCTGACTTGTTTGGAAATAGACCACGTCTGTAAGACATGAGGTGACAGATGGGACTGGACAGCTGCCTGCAGGGCCTTGAATGCCGGGGCGAGGACGGCCTGGTTTGTTCTCCCCACCGCGAGCAGCAACAGTAAGTTATTGAGTAGAAAATCCATATCTCAACTAGTATATATAGGATGGATAAACAATAAGGTCCTACTGTATAGCACAGGGAACTATATTCAATATCTTGTGATAAATCATAATGGAAGAGAATATGAAAAAGAATATATATATATGTATAACTGAGTAACTTTGCTGTACAGCAGAAATTAACATAACATTGTAAATCAACTATACTTCAATAAAATTTTTAAAAATAAAAAAAAGAAAAGATAAAAGAAAAGACAGGCCCCAGCTGCTAGCGCTACGTGCACTGCTGTGTCCTAAACACAACATAAATTTATATGAACATGCAGATCATATTAAAAGTCAGTCACTCCTACTAGAGAATGGACTTGAGGATATGGGGAGGGGGAAGGGTAAGCTGTGACAAAGTGAGACAGTGGCATGGACATATATACACTACCCAACGTAAAACAGATAGCTAGTGGGAAGCAGTCACATAGCACAGGAAGATCAGCTCGGTGCTTTGTGACCACCTAGAGGGGTGGGATAGGGAGGGTGGGAGGGAGGGAGATGCAAGAGGGAAGAGATATGGAGACATATGTATATGTATAACTGATTCACTTTGTTATAAAGCAGAAACTAACACACCCTTGTAAAGCAATTATACTCCAATAAAGATGTTAAAAAAAAATAGTCAGTCACTGAAAATAACATTAGTTGCAGGGAGTCCTGGCTAGTCACCAGTGGTGTGTGGCTTACAGCAGTCCACAGCGCTGTGGTCCAATTTTGATGTCTTAGCAGTCCTCCCAGGCACCAGCGCTGGTACGGGGTCCCAGGTCCTACCTCCATCCCCATCACAGTCTGAAAGAGAATCCTTTCTGGGTAGAGTCTGACCACAGGGGACATGGAACTGCTGTCACCCCCAACCTGGGAGCCGAGAGGACTGAGAGGTTGACTCTAAAGCACATTTCTTCCTAGAAATGGTTTTACTACATCAGAGGGAAAAGGAAAGAGGAGAAGGAGAAATTAGGCCAACTGGATCCAATTCAGGATTCAGGTGTCGAGATTTTCACTTCCTCCTCATCCTTACGTAGATGGAGTCCAAAATTCATTGATATTTCCTAGCTTCACAGATACGCGGAGTATGTCACTAAGAAATGTAATGGCTGTCCTTAAATATATTTCAAACCTAAGTATACATTGATTTTCAATTGGCTATTGCTTTGAGGGATTTTCGCGTTGCATCCTCTTCTTAGCATGAGTAGCCCAAGCTGAGAAGCGGCACTAACGTCCTCCCGTCCCGTCGGCACAGCGCGGAGGAGGGGAGGGGCCCTTACTCTTTCTGGAAGCCCACAGATCCATCCACTGCACCTCCAGCAGAAGTCTGCTCTCCCCTCTCTGCTCGACCACCCTCTCTCACCGTCAGGAGGCAGATGGTGTGCAGCCCCTCCTTTGCCAGGAGCAACTCTCAGAGCTCCCGATGGTGAGGTCTCCCTGAGTGGAGGAGTCTGTGAGAAGTTGGCTTTCAATATCCAAATAATGAATAGGCTTTAATGTGATTCTAAAAAATCATTCAACCAGAAAAAGTTGGCTCAGATGCGCAAAGCACTTCCCGAGAGCCTCATTTACATACGATCTTCCAACTGCGTTTTCTTAGGAACCCAGGGATGCCGGTGGCTGGCTCAGTAACTGAATTAAAAACTATTCCCTAGTTAATTTCAGGTACTCTGCACCAAACAAATACTAGTCTTCCTATGTTTTATAATTTTCTCCAAGGCCATAATCTCAAATTATCAGATGAAAACAAAATCAGGGACTTGGCTATTCTACCACCGTGAACTTCTTAACCCTTAATAATCACACTCCAAATAGTAACCTACACTTATGTTAGTTTATAGAATGCAGAAGATTCTGCAAATACGTCACTTGCCCCTCATATTAACCCTACGAACCAGATGACAAAACAATCCTGGAACTGTTTTTGAGTTTCCCATGTTTCCATAGCAACAAGCGCATCTTGTCTGAATCACACAACATTTGCTGTGGTGCGTGCTATACCTTCGTGCAAAATTTTAAGCTAGACAGGACCCCAACTCTACATTTTTCTTGCATGCATTTTATTCCTAGTACACACAGTGCTCTTTTGTACAGAGTGCACAGTTTTTTTGGTTTTTTTTACATCTTTATTGGAGTATAATTGCTTTACAAGGGTGTGTTAGTTTCTGCTTTATAACACAGTGAATCAGTTATACATATACATATGTTCCCATATCTCTTCCCTCTTGCGTCTCCCTCCCTCCCACCTTCCCTATCCCACCCCTCTAGGTGGTCACAAAGCACTGAGCTGATCTCCCTGTGCTATGTGGCTGCTTCCCACTAGCTATCTATTTTTCATTTGGTAGGTACACAGTTTTATTAATGTTCAGAGCAATCAAAGGACAAATTTATGTCTGTTTTTGCGTGAGAATCTAAAAGTCCATCTTCCCAACTCTTAGCATCATTGAGATCATTTTCCCAGTGGGCCTGGCACCCCTTACACAGCAGTGCACAAGTGCCCACTGGCTTTTATTCTAAAGGTCTTCTTCCTTCTTTTTTGTTTTTTGTTTTTTTTAAAGCAGAAGCCTGTACAAATCCAAATACTCTCTATAAAAGACAAGAGAGTTAGCATTTAGTCATTTTTTTCTGGGTTTTATTAAAATGAAATATGTAGATGATGACAAAGTTGTATCCAACCCGGACCCGCAAGTATGAACTCACTCACCTCCTCTTCAGAGAACTACCATCACAGATTCAGTGAGTGTCCCTCTAGTTTATATTTTTTACATTTTAATTACATATATATTCATAAGCAATAGATAATACTGTTCTGTGTTTTAAAATTATGTATACATGGTATCATCTTAGAAAACAACTTCATTTTTTAAACTCAGCATAGCATTTTCAAAATCTATTGATATTTCCATTTACATAATCAGCATGTAGCTGGATTTTAAAATTCAATCTCTCTTTTAACATGTAAGTTAAAAATTTATGGTTGTGATTACTGGATATATTTGTACTTATTTCTGCAATTGTATATACATTTTCCTTTGACTATGTTTTTTGAGACACATTCTAACTTCAATTTATTGCATTTGTTTAAAGCTGTAAGTTGGCTAAAAGTGCATTCCTGTATGTATGTTCATGTCATCCTTGGACAACCGTCCTGCTCTCATCTTTATCACCCCTGAGGCCCTTCCTCATGTGTGATCCTGGGCATGGTTCTTACTCTCTAACTCTCCTCATCCAGTTGGTGTGGTTCCATGACCAGGAGTTTTTCCCACATGCTGGTCATCTTTAATAGCAACAATAACCCCAGCAGTAATGACAGCTGTCATTTATTGACAGGCTGCTATATTTTCTATATTTATTGAGAGATACATTCCTGGAAAATAATAAGCTCTTGGTAAATACCAGGTTCTGAGCCAGTTGCAAAGTAGACCCGAAAGTCAGAGATGGTTTCCCTCTCGGCTGGATTAAGAATGTGTTGGGACCATCATCTCAAATGAAACTTCTCATTCCTTCCTTTTAAGTTTAGGTAAGAAATAAAAGCAAACACACAATCACATGGAGAATCTCTGGCCTACGAGATGGTGAACGCCCTTGAAACTGCCGTCCCTCATAGAAGGTACAGACCTTACGATAGGTCCCACTCTCAATTCACGCTCATTCTGTTACTGTGCTGAGTTCTTGAATTCATCACTTGCACCTCCTTATCACTGGCAAGGTTCAGACGTGGAGATGATACTCTGAGCTGATGTCTCTTCAAATATCTAAACAAATCACCAAGTAGAAACCAAACCATAATCAATCTATCTTTGTTCGCTTAGGATCCAGAACATTCTGGCAAAACCAATCTATTGTTTGTTCAGCTATGATAAACTGTAAGAGAAAAAACTCCCAAGAGATTAGTGAGCAGGATTATGCGATGGAATAATATCTCTTGAATATGTGGGGCTTATAAGAACGAGAAATGCACAAATGTTGTAATTTCTGCTTCAAAATCAAATGTCATTTAAAAACTCGAGAGGAGAAGAAAAATCCATTTATCCATATTTTGCTTCTTCCACGTTCTTTCATCCTTCATCATGTTCCCAAGATTCCTTCTTTTATCCTTTCCTTTCAGTTTCAAGAACTTCCATAAGCCATTCTTACAGGGTGGATCTGCTAGTGACAAATTCTCTTACTTGTCCTTCATCTGAGACTGTGTAGGCTTCCCTTTCATGACTGAAGGATATTTTTGCTGGGTATAGGATTCCAGGTTGACAGTTCTTTTCTTTCAGCTCTTGAAAAACTTAGGATACTTCCTTCTGTCTTCCCCAGGGTTCTGATGAGAAATTCATCGTCATTCAGATTGTCACCCTTATAGGTACAGTGTCATTTCTCTTTTGCTGCTCTCAAGATATTTTTCGTGTTTTAAGTTTTCAGAAGTTTGATTATGTTGAGTCTTGGCATGAATTTCTTTGTTGTTTTATTATTTTTAACTTTTTATTTTATATTGGAGTATAGCCGATTAAGCTTTTCATTTTTTTTTATTGTTCACTCAGTTTCTTGAATCTTTAAGCATATGCCTTTTGCCAAATTTGGGATATTGTAGTCATTACTTCTTTGAATGTCTTTTCAGCCCCACTCTCTCTTCTCTTCTTCTGGGACTTCATGACACAAGTATTAGATATTTTGTTATAGTACCACAAATCCCTGAGGCTCTGTTCATTTTGTTTTTTCAAAACAAAAAGTTTTATCCCCATTGTTAGAACTGGGTGATTTGTATTGTTCTAGCTCCAAGTTCAGTGATTCTTCTTCTGTCTCTCTGTTCTTCTGCTGAACCCATCTACAGAGTTTTTAATTTCAGTTATTATATATATGTTACAAAATTTCCATCTGCTTCTTCTTTATTTCTTGGTATTTCTTCTATTTCTTTGCCAAGACTTTGTATTTTTCATTTGTTTCAAACATGTTCAAAATTTCCTGTTGAAGCGTTTTTATGACAGCTGCTGTAAAATCCTTGTGAGATAATTTCAGCATCTGTGTCACCTCAGCGTTGGCCTCTGTTAATTGTCTTTTCTCATTCAAGTTGAGATTTTCCTGATTCATGGTATGAGGAGCAGTTTTCAATTAGATCCTGGAAATTTGGGTATTATGTTATAAGATTCTGGATCTTATTTAAGTCTTTTGTTATAGGAAACGTGTGTGTGTGTGTGTGTATGTGTGCGCGCATGTGTGTGTGTGCGATGCTATGGTTGTCATTCAGTTTATTTCTATGTATGTCATAAGCTTCACATTGTTAATAGTTTTGCTTTGGATATTCAATTCCCTTTTAAAGATATTAAAAGTAAGGAAAGTGTCTATTATATATAACATTATTTTTATTATTTCCATCACACTTCTTTTCTTTGTGTACAAACACATTTCCATCTGCTATCCTATTCTTTCTTCCTGAAAAACTTTCTTCAATATTTCTTGGCGGTGAATTCTTTTGGCTTTTGTTAAAAAGCCTTGGTTCTGTCTTCATTTCTGTAAGGTATTTTCACTGGACACAGAACGCTGGGCTTATTGAGTTTTCTTTCAATACTTTAAAGACATCTCTTGATTTTAATTAGGCTTGATGAATTTCTGATGAGAAATTGGCTATAATTTCTTTTTCTCTGTGTAAGTTGTCTTCATTCTCCTGCTGCCGTCAAGATTTTCTGTTTTCTCTTTGGTTTTCTGCAGTTTGATTATGATGTGCTTAGGTATGTTTTTCTTTTTATTTATCCCATTTCAGTTTCCCTGAGCTTCTTGAATCTGTAGTTTGTTGACTCTCTAATTTAAAAAATTCTCAGCCATTGTCTCTTCACATGTTTCCTCTGCCTGACCTCTTCCCCTGTCCACTCCAGTTATATGTATTCCATATCGTCCTATAGCTCTTACATGTTTTGCTTTATTATTTTTGTCCTACAGCTCTTACATGTTTTGCTTTATTATTTTTTCTCTTTGTTCTTTGTGTTTCACTTGGTTTAATTTCTATTTACCTATCTGCATTCACAAATATTTTTCATTCTGATGTGTCCAGTTTGGTGATAAGCTCACTGAAGGAGTTCTTCTCTGATATCATGTTTTTTATTGCTAGCATTGCCATTTGACTCTTTTTATAGTTCTGTCTCTCTGCCAAAATTCCCCATCTGTTCATGCATGTTGTCCATCTGTTGCACTAGATTCTCTAACACATTTGACATCTTTATTGAAATACTTATTTAATTAAATATTTATTTATTTAAATATTTAACATATTTAACATCTCATTGATAGTGCCAATATCTGGGTCATTTCTGGATCAGGTTCTGCTGACTGCTTCTTATCATTGCTACAGCTGAACCTGGTACTGTAGGTGCTGGTCATCATAAGAAAGAAAGGAAGAAAGAAAGACAGAGAGAAAGGAAGGAAGAAATAAAGAAAGAAGAAAGCAAGCAAGCAAGCAAGCAAGAAAGAAAGAAAGAAAGAAGAAAGGAAGGAAGGAAGGAAGGGAGGGAGGGAGGGAGGGAGGGAGGAAGGAAGGAGAGGCAGTGTAATAATTGAAAGGGAAGACATAAGCATATCATTATTTTCAGACACCGTGATCTGAAAATGAAAGAGAAAATTCAACAAAACCCAACAGAAGCAGTGAGAGTTTAGCAAAGTCAAATTTCAAAATTCAATAGCACTTTTTGAGCTAAACAACTAGAAAACAGAAAAAAATAAGATGCCATTCAGTATTGTAACACTATCTGTGCAGCATCAGAAATTAACAAATCATGAATAAAAGCTGTTCAGAAAAAATGTTAAAATCTAATTAAATTTCGTAAAATAGAATTTGAGTAAATGGAAAATTAATCATGTTCCTGGATGGAATGACTAATTTTTGAGGACATTAATTCTCCCAACAACGTTCTATAATTTTAAAACAACCTCAATCAAACGTCAGACATGTATTTTAAGGCACTTGGTAAATTGGTTCTGAAATGTACATGGCATAATATTCTAATATTTAATGGCCTATGAAAAGTTAAGAGGAGTGGAAAAAGATGAGTGGAATTTTGTTCTGTGAGCTATTAAGATATGCTTCACAGGCACAGTCATAAAAAACAGGACTGTACAGGTCAAAGAACAGATAAATAGGCCAACAAAATGGCATAGAGAGCTCAGACACAGACCCCTGTATTTTGGAAACTTAATATACAATAAATTGGCAGAATAGATCAATGGAGAAAAGATGATTAAGTAGACCAATTAAGGGTATACTGGTAAACCAGCTCTTTAAGAGAAGAAAGGCCTGTGTTATAGAATTTGCTGATTCCCATGGTATAATTACTCCATCAAAGCCAACTTCAAACTCTCTCCAATGCTCAGCAGACATGCCTGTTTAGACCTGCCCTTGTGGAGGGCAAACCGTGCAGCACTGGGGTCCACTATGACCATGGGCTCAAGTCCCCCAAATTCATATTTTGAAACTCTAACCCCATGGAGTTGTTTTAAGAGATAATTAAAAGTAAGTACCTTTGGGAGGTAATTAGAACATGGTGGGGGGGTGGCCTCATGATGGGATTGGTGCCCTTATAAGAGGAAACAGGGGAGCCTCTCTCTCTTTCTTCTCTCTCTGCTACATGTGGTCTTCTGGCACCTCGATCTTGGACTCCCCGCATCCAGAACTGTGAGAAATAATTGGTTGTTGTTTAAGACGCCCAGTCTGTGGTATTTGTTAAAGCAGCCAGAGCAGAATCAGGCAGTCTCGTTAAGAGAAGTGAGGGCTGTGCCAGCGTGGAGGGGGTGGGGCAGGTGCTACAGGGGTCCTCAAGCAGTTAGAGGAGAGAAAAGAGTCTCAAAGTAACAGGGAAGGCATACTTGAAGAATGTGGAATACCATCCACATTTAGAGCAATGTGCAAGAATAGCTCCATAGCGTGTGATGAATTCGTACACGTCCCAGCAGCTGGAAGCCCTTGGCTCTGGGTAGGACAAGGAAAGGAAAATAGGTCCTCTTCTGAGGTTCCACTGCAAGTTTTGGGGCTCTTCTAAAGGAGAAGAATACAAGATTATGAATTCCAACTTGCTGAGCTCTTCCTCAGGCCCTGGAAAGGGCTTACTCTGGGTGTGCAGTTTAGAAGCTGTGTGATCCAGCATGATCACTTATCCTCTCTGAGACTCAAGTCTCCAGGTAAATGAGGGGACCACACCCACCCTCAGGAATGGGTGTCCTTGAGCCAATGTTCAACCTCGCTGGAATCGTGGTGAGATGGTCTAAGTCACTTAACACGGAAAGGATGAGAAATCAACCGTGGGAAACAGATGAATACGGTGATAGATGGTGGTCTGAGGGGCACGGTTTATGGAGACAAATGCTGAAATTTAAACGTGGCTGAGAACAGACACCCCGGAGGCAAATAAGAGCAGCGCATATTGGGGTCTAAGGGAGAGACACTCAAAGGTGTAACGAGGTCGGGGAAGGGCAGCGGCTCCCCCAGGAGTGACCCTGCTGCCCAGAGAGAAAGGTTCATGGCAGGGTTTGGGATGACTGAGCTGAGAGCCACAGGTGGGAGGAGAGACAGAATGCCCATCCCAGGGAGGAGCCATTGAGAGCATCTCGCAGAGGAAACAGGCGGCCCCGGTGCTGAGAAGGTCACACGGGATTCTAAGAGAATAAATCAGATGTTTGGAACCAAAGCACACTGGGAAGCCTTATGCTCATTCAGCTGGGCTTCCATTGACCAAACTTCCATTTGGAGACTTTGGAGAAGTCTTTAGACCCTAACGTAGGCTCTGTCAAGTGCCCAAAGTAATGGCAAGTCTTTGTTAATGGTATCGAGATTTGTGTACAAAATAAAATCATTTTGAGCCGAGTCTAGTGACAAACGTAGGTGATCAATCTGGGTAATAACATTTTGGGCAAAAAATGAGGAGTAAGTCTAAAGTAATAAGACAGCTCTTTTCTTTGGTGGCTAATATACTAGCTGTGATGCTATTTCCCAGAAAGAACAGAGGGAAACTGTTAGACATCAGCCAGCTCCTCTAGGAGGTCTCCTCAGTTGAATGAAGACTATCTGGTGTTTCCTTGAAAAGGGAAATAACGTGACATTCAGTGAGTTGTGGAGCTATGCTAATGCTCCAGGTCCTCGTATGGGATGTGGGGTTAATGCTATCCGCTCACGAGGTTGTCATGAAGCTGGAATGACGGAACATGGGTAAGCCACTGAGCACCGCATCTGTGATGCATTAAGTGCTGCAGAAAGGTCGGCCGAGAGCGGTCGGTGTTCAGAACCTTCCCTTCTCAAGACCCTCTACTGGGAGCATCTAAACAGTATTTTATTCAAAGCTGATCATCGCCCTAAAATTTAGGGATTTTCAAACTGAAAAGCCTAAGTCTCGGGGACATTAACTAAAGCCTGCCGGCTACCAGGAGTGAGTAAGTGGTGAGCAGCGGGATTCCAGCCCAGGTTACCGTGGGGTCCACACTCTCCCCGCTCCCCACAAATCTCATCTATGCTTCTGAGTTACACAGGGCTTTGGTCCACACCGTTCTGCAGGTGCGGGCAGGCTGGGTGTTCCTCTCTCGTGAACACAGGGGGAATTTAACTAGATGACCCTTGCCCAGTGAACTGGGGAATCTAAGCTTGGACCCATGTTCACTGCCTTGCAGTCACGAGTTCTTTCTAAACAAGAGTACACCCTCTCTCTCACAACAAGTTGACGAACAAGCCTAATCTGTATATCTCCATCTGAGGATCATAATTTACTGTCCTCACTTATCTCCTGAAACGTGGCCCTGAGCACCACACAATAACAGAGGATGAATGAAATATGATTTACTGGAAAATCTTGTGATGAGCAGTGAGGGACCTGGCAAGACCACATCATCAGGAATCTGTCATAAAATATTTGTGGAAAATGAGTAAACTTCTCTTTAGAGAAGATCAGCCAGTATCATCTGCTGCTCTTGCTACAACTTCCTATTTCAAATTTCTATTTTTCTGTAAGAATCCAGAGTCGTGTCAGCTCCGTAGGAAATGATTGCTGTTGGATGAAATCCTGAAATTCTTACACACGAGGCGGTCTTTCATGGAGTCACTTTGTGTGCCCATCGCAGGGTCTCCATGACTGAACTTAAACTGTCATTTGCAACCCGTGGGTTATGCCATCACCATGGACCACAAGCCATGGCACGTTTCCTGCTGTTACTGTGGTGATGCAAATTTTAAAATTACTGCTCATTTTTAAATCCCTGTAGAAAGGTCCTAGTGTGCAACGCTTCTGGTGTTTAGACTATTGGGCAAATGGTCTTTTACTCTGTTTTCTTTTGGAGTCTGGAATATCATTTGGTAAAAATGACCCTCAGGCTTCCCTGGTGGCGCAGTGGTTGAGAGTCCGCCTGCCGATGCAGGGGACACGGGTTCGTGCCCTGGTCTGGGAGGATCCCACATGCCGCAGAGCGGCCGGGCCTCATGAGCCATGGCCGCTGACCCTGCGCGCCTGGAGCCTGTGCTCCGCAACGAGAGAGGCCACAACAGTGAGAGGCCCGCGTACCGCAAAAAAAAAAAAAAAAATTGACCCTCGTAACCACCCTTGGCTCCCCAGTGACTGGTGTGCCATTGGATTAACAAGGGCCCAGCCCTCTGATTGTTCCTGTGCTTCTAAGAGGGATGGGTGGACAGTGGTCACTTTAGGCTGTGGGATTGTGCCCCGTGGGAGTTTCCCATTAAACTCTGGGCTCAATCTGTACTGTGTGCCCACCGGACACCTTTATACTTCTAACGACCTCTACTCCCGGCTTCCCTGGAAGGTGCTGCGACTTTGGATTTGTTACCAGTAATTTCTGTAGCTAAGAATGAAGACAAATGTGGGCTCTGTTTTTTGTTTAATTGGTTAAGGTGTAAAACAACTGGGCTTAGCTATTTGCGTTGAAAAAAGGGGTCTGTTTGGCTATTCAGTGCTTGGTGAGTGCATTCATTAGTAAGCAAATATTTACGTTAGTTTCAGTAAAAACACATTTGTTTGTACAAATATGGAGCAGAGTAGGAAAATGTTTACAGCATCCCCACTTGCCAACTCAGAAAGGGCTCATCCTGCAGATGCACTGAAGAATCAAACCTCACCCCCATCTCCGCGCATCGGCAGGGCAAGCAGCCCGGACTCTGCAGGGAGAAGCCGCCCCTTTACAAGGACCCCCGGTCGCTCTGTTCACCCCTCCCGAATTGGAGGCAGCTCCCCCAGCATCCTTGACAGGTGCTTCTGCAGCTCTTCCTGAACAAGTTCAAAGACAGGATCCTTTCCTCCTTAGAGAACGATCATTGTTTGTCTAAACAACTCTGTTAGAATGTTCTTTTGCTATTGATTCAAAGTCTGGATCCTTGTAACTTCTTCCTGTCTGTTCTAATTCTATCCTCTGGAGCCAAACAAAATAACGCTCTTTCCTCCTCCAAACAGTAGTGCTTCAAACATTTGAAGGAAATTCTGTCATCTATGCACTGTGTTTTGTCTCCAGTAAACATTTAGCTCTTGAAGCATTCCTTTTAAGACATGGTTTCTAGTTCTTTCTTTCGCCATCCGGGGTCCCGCCCTGCCCTTGGGTTTGACCTGGAACAGAGGTGAGGACACTCCCTCCCCTTGAATCTCGTTCACGCTCCCGCCCTGGCTTTGGGTTTCCTCTGACAGATTGTAAGAGCCCAGCCAGTGATCAAAGTCAGAAAGTAATTGTTCTTGAACATCGTGTTTTTGCTGGAAGGTCACGGAAATGTATCTGACCTTCTGGTTCTGATCCATCAGCGGTTGGGGTAGAGCTGTGGATTCTGACGCTGTGTACGCTTTATGTACCATCACTTCTCTTCTCTTGCAGAGGTGGCGTTTCCCTGGGGCAGAGGTTCTTGGGGAGCAGAGGGAACAGGCCAGATGCCCCATCTCTCCAGAGGGGTGGAGGGTAAGAGAAGTTTGCAAAAGCCTTCCAGGGACTTTGACAGTCCCGCGTTGTTTCCTGGGACTGAGAACCCTGCCCCAAGGGCCAGGCCACCCTTTGAAGGAACACACTTGCTATGTCCCTCCTGGTTCCACAGAGGAATTCCTACTCACTGGCCCAAGTGAGTCTGCTTATATCCACTGCTCTACTTTCTCAGAATCTGCAGGGGAGAAAAAAGTTATCTGTGGGTTTTGCAGCTGATTCGGGACTGATGTCCGCACACAAACTATCTGTGAAGAGCATCGCATCCCCCAGGGAAGCCCAGCGCCTGGCGGCCGTGTTCTCACTCAGCAGGCCTGGGTGGGTTCCCTCCCAGGAGCCCTGCCAACCTCTCCCTTGATGTTTTAAGGGGGCCCAAGGGCTGTCCAGACCCAAGAGCAGAAGGGATTACAGTCAGAGATCATGTTGAAGTTTAATATCTTGGAACATTTTTCTTTCAAATCTGTTATTTTAAGCACACATTGTGATTTAATGACTCTTTTGGGGAGTTCATTTTGTGGTTGAGGCCTGGGCCCTGAGGAATGCATGTTTAATTTTTTTCATCCTATAACCAGTATTTCATCTTAGACTAAATAGATGCACATTTTAGAAATCCCACAGAATCACTGAGAGAAACACTGCTGTTTATATAAATGCTTGCATGTTGGAGCGAATTTAACTAAAGGAAACAGTCAGAGCTGCTTCCAAAGGCTTTGTGCGGCTCCCTTCATTCTCCACTGGCCCCGTTCCTCCTTCAGCTGCGTCCTCAGAGGACTTATGCGCATGCCCGGCACTGTAACTTGTCTGTGTACTGTGGTCCCTCCACTGATTCTGGTCCCCCCACTGATTCTGGTCTTTGCGACCATAAAGTTACCAGATCTTGTGCGTCTGCACCCAGCACCCAGCACAAGGGCAGCTCCCTCGCTGCACCGGGTGGAACTCCGGCTGAGTTTGGACATGTGGAATTTTCATCCTCTCTGAAGATGCAGTGAAAGGAATTGGATGGATAAACGGAAAGAGAGCTTTGCAGTGGGACCTGTGACAGTCGGAAGCCTCGTCTTTCCCCCAGAAGACAGGAGACAAACGGATCACCTTGCCAGTTCCCTTCCAGTCTTGACCAACACCAGGCTGTGGCTTCACTTGGATAAAAGTCTCCAACACCAGAAGGGTGGAGAACTGGTGGCCACATAGGAAAGAATTATCTGAAAGCTTCTCTTCTATTGGCTCTTCTCAGGGGAATGTGTTTCCAGAAAACAAATCCACACCTTATTCAACTCAGGATCCACAGTCCAGAACACGACAGCCCCGATAGCTGCGCAAAGTACACTGGATTTTAACAAACAGAAGAGCCAAGGACCGAATGCTCAGGGAGGGATAGAAAACACAAGAAGTGCTCCACAGGACCTCTCAGCTGCTTGAGTAGAACATCACTGCCTAGATGATACGCACATGCTTTCCCAGTCACACGCCCGGGCGTCCTGGGACCAATGACTGCTATGCCCGCTCCTGGACACAAATATGCAAAAAGTGGCAGCATCACCCAGAGATGAGGAATGTGTACAGAAAGGGAGATGTGACAGATAAACAGACTGTAGCTCCAACACTGGTTCCCAAAGCCGGATACAGACACACAAAGGGATCGTTTTTAAAAGAATCGGTGAATTGAACGTCTGGAGAGTTTTCCAAGTTGGGTGAATTCTGTGACAATCAGAGAACAAATGTATCTGTTGGCAGAATTCTGGAGTGAGCGTAGGTGGGGAAAGAGGGTCACTCTCGGGCCCAGCAGCTGGCAGGGGATCCCGAGCCTTTTATGCAGCGAGGGCAGCCGTCAGGGTTTCCCGGAATTTTAATCATCGTGTGGTCAGAGTTAGCCGCTTCCATTCCACTCCTGCTGCCAGCTGGCCACACGTGGACCACCGAGGATGCGTGGCCCCCCAAACCCAGGAAGGCGGGTCCTCTCCCCCCAAGTTCTGCCTACCCCACGGCCACTCGCTGCCCAAATTCCACCACCAGAGTGTCGTGCCTTCCACCAAAATTTGTCCCCAGTTCAAATAGTATTTCAAACGTGTGTTATTCCTTTCAAACTGCCTTCTGCTTATGAATGGGCTTGAGAACCCGCTTAGAAAATAGGCCTTGGTCAGGGGGAAAGGGGAAGGGGAGAGACGCCCTGGTCGGGACCCCTGCTGACAGTGTTTCCCCCTCCCTCCTCATCCTTTCTCCCCCCTACATCGTCACTCTGCAGCATCATTTTCTCCCTCCTGCAGATGAGAAAGCTGAGACATGGGGGGTTAAGTGACCTGACCCTGCGGAGTTAAGGGCCCAGCAGACCTTTTCTGTCGGGGAGCAGATGGTGAGTAGCTCAGGCTTTGCGGGTCCGCGGCACCTTTGTCACTGGTCAGCTCTGCCCTGGTGGTGTGAGCGCAGCTGCAGACAACACCCGAGAAACACAGACACCGCATTTCACAGAATTCTCGTGCGGAGAATTAATATTCCTTTGGTTGTTTTCAACCAGTTAAAAAGGGAAAACCATCCTGAACTCACAGGCTGCACGCGGTGGGCAGCAGGCAGGGCTCACCAGCCCCTGAGGGGAGCAGCAGGGAGTGGATTCAAACCTAGGTGACTTGGCAGGTGACGGGGAGACCGAACGCCTCTGCAGAGCGCGGCTGTTCTCGGGTGTGGCCTCGATGCGGCCTCGACGCCGCTTCACGAGCTCCTGGAGAAACAGATGAACAGCAAGGGGACGGCCGGCCCACTCTGGGGATGGCGTCAGGCCTAGCGCACGAACCACTGACCCTTCACTCGCAGTCCTCCTGGCATCCTCTGGGCTGACCGTGTGTGTGTGTGCATGTCTGTATGCATGCATGTGTGCATGTCTGTACACATACATGTGTGTGTGAGTAAGTGCTGAAGCTGGACTTCGCGAAGTGCTGGCGCATCGTGACAGATGCTGTATGAGACGCAGGTACACGCTGCTGTCATCACCTCCACGTTGCCGAGGAGGCCGAGGCTGGGAGGGATTCAGCCGCTTGTTCCAACTCACTCCGGATGGGAAGCCAAAATTCCGATGCCGGTCTGCCGGCTCCAGAACCAGCACCTCCCACCCCCACCCCCCACCCCCGCTCCGCACTCTCCTGGGCCGAGACCACCCCCGCTGCCCTCGCACCCCCGCCGGCCACCAGCTCCCCTGAATCACTCTCCGCCTTGGCTGTCCCGCCGGAGCCAAACAGGACGATAAACAGTCACGACAAGAGAAGAAGGAGCAGTACGGACGCTTAAAGTGACGAGTGGAAGGCAAATTCTTAGAAGACAGTTCTGATGTCGTCCCCTGATGGTTTGATTCCTGTGAAGGAGGCTGATCCGAAGCAATTGTTTCACAGACCAACAGGCCCTGCAGCCCGCGGTTCACCCACGAGACCAGCCACGTGCCCTTCTGACCCTGGAACACTCCGCAGCCTTCCCTCAGAACAAACGCACCGGCTTCGCGCACCTGCTTGTCCGAAGTGTTCTCCACCTTGGAAGGGTCCGCGTCCCCTCTGGACCGTTCCTGCCCTGCCCATCCCTGGGCCGCCGGGCCCAGAACCAAAGCTCAGGTGTGATGGCCCCTCCTGCCGCCCCTTGTTTCCCATTAACAAAGCATAAAACACATCAACTTGTTCACTTTCTAGGTTCTTCTCTCCCGTGAGCGATATATTTAAATAGACATGCGCCTGTGCTATAGAGTAGCGTTCGGAAGCCCTAGTCTCTATTTCCCGCGCACCTTCTGGTCAGCCTTGTGGATTCGGACCAGACGTTTCGATTTCTGAGGCTGGCTTCTTTCCCTGTAGAACGATGGTTGTGGTCATATTTGTGAAAGCATTTAAAAAATTCTCAAGGCCCATGAGTAGGTAAGCAAAAATTACATTAAACTCACAAAGGGTCCGTAGCTCAACTTGCAACAGCACTCACCTGCCAGGAAGGCTATCCCCAGACTGAATCTGGTCGGAGTAAAGTCTCAAAAGCAGCAGCTGGCCCTCTGATCCCCGGGCATGCAGTCCCCCAGCCCGCACCCCTGCTACGGAGCCCCACCGCCACTCCCGTGGGCGCTCCTCTGCTTATATCGTTCCCATCCTCTAAATGCCTCCGATGGCAGCACATGCAATGTCCTCAAAACTGTAGCCACCGCCTCTTTACTGCATCCACAGCATCACTGACTCTGCCTAATGTACTGAAAACAAAAAGCAAAGGGAGTTATAAAATACAGCATGCAATCAACACATGAAAGCTAAGAGGTCATGCACTTCTGCTCTTTGTCTTTCAAAAATGTTTGATTAGTCAAAAACATATGACTCAACTAATGAAGTAACAATGAAATGTATATTTATATTTTCTTTCGGACTCTCTTTTCTCTGAGGGTTCTGGCAGCCACACAGTTTGTCCATGCAATACACCATCTATACTTCAGCACTTGCCTTGCAAAGAAAGAGCACCGCAGGTATCACAAAACAGCCTCGGTCTACTGAGTGGACCTGATGGGACATCCTCAGGGTCCTAGTCAAAGTGTCAAGATGGGTCAGGTGGGATGGGGCTGGATCACGAAAGATCGTACCCTCATTAACTATTTGAAGTCATGAAGGGTTATTGAAAGGCTTAACACACTGGGTTAATGCGGACTTGTCTGCATCTCAGAAAGTTACCCAGGCAGTGGAGTACATGATGGTTCGAGGGGAAAGAGAAAGTCAGTGATAAAGCTGCTTCAATTATCCGACAGAGGAAACATGACTGTTTAAACCAAGATGGCATGCCCAGGGAAGGGGAGGTAGATGTGACGGCTTCTTAGGGAAAATGACTGACGGGCCTTGCAAGTCAGTTAGACGAAAAGGGCAAAGAAGAAGAAGAACTCCCCGATTTCTGGACTAGGTAATTGGGGGAGCCAGTTCGTGGAGGCTGTGCTCCGTTTTTGACATGTTCTGCTTGAAGGGCTTTGAATTTATCCAAGAAGGTGTGTCTGGTAGGCACTGGGTGTGCACATCAAGCCGGGGGGGGAGCAGCCAGTTTTCAGGGGGTAGCAGAAGCCACGGACTCGAATGAGATCACCCAGAAAGACTGGGTATTGAGGAGAGAGGCTGTGGTGAAGCCGTGATGAATCCCAACATGTATGATGTGGACACAGGAAGGGAAGAGCGTGATGAGGCCTGAGGAGCTGTGAGCAGGAAAATGCCAGGCTCCAGGCCAGAGCAGCTCCACTGGCGTCAAGGGAAGCCGGAGGTCAACTTAGGGACTCCCAGGAGTGTCAAATATTGGAGAAGGTGTTAAAAAGTAAGGATCAAAATGTGCCTGTTGCAACTTGCCATCCCGAAGGTAAGCACAACTTGGTGACAGTAGATTCACTTGAGAATAAATTACCTCTAGGCTCTCGTTCACGCTGAGATTCTGCATCTGTGATGGGCAGAGGCCAGTTCACAAGGCCCCGTTTTGGAAAGAAGTTGAAGATTAGAGTTCTATATATTTCTTTTTCATAGAAATATGTATTTTTTAAAATTCCTAATGAGTATCTTCCTTTTCTAGCCCAGGTATGTTCCAGTTTAATATTATTGAGGATTATTTGCTTTTTTACTTTCTGCCAAATTGAAGGGGGGTTAAAATTGGTGCAGCACATGTGAAACGAGGGTCCATCATGTCTGGGAACTAGACTCGGCTCTAAATGTCCACTAGGGTTTGTTGAAATCCTGACATCAGTTCCGGTTTCCCATTCGGAGACATGGCAGTGAACTTGGCTTCCTCGGTATCTGTGTGGTCGGTCCAGTGCCCGTCCCCCAGGAAACAGCAGCTCTCCCATTGCTGGTTGAAACGGCCCCACGTCCTGGGATTGGGGGCAAGGATGTAGGAAAGAGGAAGCAGTGATTTCATTTGTTTCTACAAGTTACAGAAAATGTGCCAGGTCCCTCCTCGGGATCTCGTGTCAAGAGGTGGGAACCCAGCTGTGACAGGTGGAGCTCTTCCCATTCAGTTGCCCTTGGTAATCAGTGTAACGCGTGGAATGAACAAAATCCCCGAGATGTGTACACGCAGAGGAGTATTAATAGGTCAAAATTTTAAATTTCATTATGTTCCTTTTTAAACACAGCTCAGTATGGCCTCTGGAGAAGGAGTGGGAGTTATTAGGGAATGTGGCGAATGAAACACGCACAGCCCGCGGATAAAGACCGTTAGCTAACGTTCCCAGCACTGGGGAGACTGGAGCTTCGTGAGCTGGAATAAGTGATGTGTTATGATGATAATTCTATTGCAAATTCTTCACTAGCTACTAGACTCTTTCCTGCTACCTAAATTATTTCTCAAGCAAGTTCACTTTCTATTGTTCCAAAGAGAAAGAAAAGTTCTATAGTCAAAGATCCCTTCAGGTGCATTTGTTTACTTCTGACGTAAACTGGGGAGACGTGCCTGGATTTTTATGACACTCACACAGGCTGCAGTTACCTTAAATCAATTCAGGCCACTGTAAGTCATAATGGTTTGGGGACAAATTTGTAACTAGAAGTAAAAATCTCATGACTCTCCTTAAAAACTTTTTTTTAAGCTCTGGAAAATTTTGTTTCAAAATTAGTTGTGTAACTTAGCTTCCACTCTGAGAATTTGAGAGCCCACATGAAAAAAAGTTGCCGGAGCTGAGCTTCCTGAGTCTAAAGCCGTCTTGCTCCCGCCTGGGGCTGCACCCACGCCAGGCACAGGCCCCACTGACTCACTCCCCCTGAACTTGAACTACAGGACTCTGAAGTTTAACTGATCATCTGGGTTTTTTTACCCACAGTCAATTTTCATTTGTTAGGAGAGGAATAATTCCTTTTTATCTCTGTTTTTTGTTGACTAATTCAATTAAATCAGCACTCAAACATACCGTGGGATTAGTGTGGGCATATAGCTTTTATTCTTGGATGACGTAGCTCTAACTTTCTAATTTCTAATAAAAATGTCTCTTCTTTTTTGTGTGAAAGCTTGCCTGTGACTTCTTGATAATTGAAAGAAAAATCAGATATTGTAACTCACAGTAATTCACACAGAGCTTAAAGGACTGTAAGATTCAGTCCCAAAGGAAAATCTTGGCTATAAATGAGTCGATGGATGTACTGATCAAAACCTTGTCAGAATCAGACTCAGAAAAGCCAGACCAACCTTTGGGATTTTAAAAGTGTAACAAAAATTAGTCAGTGGGTTTTGTCTTCCACCTTAGTGCAAACATCTTCCTCAGGCGGTTGTGTTTCTCATAGGTGAGGATCCCAGTCTGGGGGGCGCGCCTGGCAGGGCTGGCACACTCCTGACGAGGAGGGCGAGGTCTTCCCTCCACGGGCCGCCAGCCTATCTTCCCAAATCCCGAGAGGATGTGAACACTGGGGTCCCTTTGGCTTCAGGGGCCACCTGGGGCAGGGGTGCTAACAGGTGAGGAGCAGAATCTGTAGAATGAAGGTGCTTCATCCCCAGAGCTCAGCAGACACAGAGGGCATGCGGCCTGGAGCCAGGGATGCACCTACGTCCTCTCTGAGGCCTGGAAGGACCCAACTGAGGCCGTGGGCCTGCAGCACCGGCTTCGGGTTAAAAACCCCTCGGAGACTCAGGAAACACAGCAGCACAATGCACGGACACCTGATGGCGAGAAGTGACAAAAATCAACCCGCGAGCAGGCAGGATCCCACATCACAAAGGACTTTGCGCGGCTTCTGGAACAGCTCATGCCTCACTTCCCATCAAATCTGGATTAGCCGCGGCAAAGGAGGAAAGAGAACAAATAAAGGAAATCCACAGATAATCCCCAAACCTCCACTTGCGCTAACAGTTTAAATTCCTCTGTGCCCAGTCAAACCTCCTTTCTGTTTACCAGGGTTGATAATGAGGGACAGAATTAACAGCCCTCCTGGCAGCTGCGTCCTGTGCATGCACACGGGAAACGGGCAAGGGCTAGGGTGACCCTCGATTTGGACAGATCTGCAGCCACACTCTGGAGGGACTTGGGAAGGAGACCCGGCCGCAGGGTGGGGAGCAGAGGAGGATGCGGGCCACTGGCCGTGCTGGGGTGGTCGTGGAGGGATACGCTGGCGGGGTGGGTGACACGGGACCCAGCCACGGAGCCAAGTGGTCAGGAGCCGCTGAACGTGGCCTGAGCAGAGGCCAGGAAGGGCAACGTACTGAGAAAGTGAGCCACGGGGAGCTTGACGGCGTGAGGCAGGGGTCTCACTATTTCTCCCTTGGACGCCCCCTCGATTAAAACCACAGGACTGGGATCATGACATCAGCCCCTGGTTAAAGCTGACACGCGTGTCACTGCACCTGCCGTGGGCCTGAAGCCCTGAGCTCAACACCCGGGCACGTGGAGGATGCTTTCTTCATGTTTTCAGACATGGGGCCTCCTTGTGAGACAACGTCACCTGCTTCCTCTTGCCTGCTCGGGGCATCTCTTCCTGATAGAGCAGCGCCAGGGCTGCGGGCCTGGGCCCTCAGCCGGCTGTGTCCCCAAGGAATGTGGTCACCTCGGGTAAGTCCCTCTTCTGCTCCGGGTCCCTCTTGCCTCATCTTACCTCAGCTCACAGGGCTGATGCAACCGGAGCGTCTTACCTCCCATTTGATAAACAGACTCGGAGAACACGGCTTGGGGACTTTTTCTCCTTCCTTCCTTCCTTCCTTCCTTCCTTCCTTCCTTCCTTCCTTCCTCCCTTCCTTCCTTCCTTTCCTTTCCTTCCTTCCTATACATTTTTCCTTTTCCTTCTTCATTTTCTCACTTTGGACGTACATCTGGAAGAACGCCCAGCATCGCCGTATTGATCTTCTGCTGCTTTTTACCTCTTCTCCATTTGGTAATAATTTTATAAATGCGTTCTGGAAACATTTTTTAAAGATTAAATGATATAAAAGACAGTGAAACAGTGGACAGAGAAGTCTTTCGAACACTAACAACATTCTACCAACAGAAGCTGATAAGTTATTATTGAAGAACTGGCCTTCCAGGAGCACAGCACATACCAAGGTCAGACTGGGCCTCAGAATCCAAGTCGTTTCAACAGGGTGAGTTCCCACCCAAATTCCTTCTGGAAAGTGGAGCAGCCCTGGAAGGGCGTTTAGAACCACCTCAGGCTTCCCTCCTTTTGGTGTCTGAAGTGCTGTAGCCTAAAAAGGGCCCCAGTGGGCCTCCTGCCAGCGGTCGATAATCCAGGATTTTAGGTCAGCATCGCCTGTCTTTCTTCTGAGAAGAGAACAATCCGGCCTAGTTCACTGTTAAGCCCTTAAGCGCTCCTGGTTCAGTCAGCTCACCCTGCCCTGTTGTCCTCACTCTGAGGACAGAAAATGGGCCTGGCCCGTCCTCAACCTTCCAGATCCCCCAGCACAGCCCCTACCCGCCAGGCCCAAACCTGGGCAGGAGGCAGCGGGGCCGGTTCCTCCTCCAGGAAGGAAAGGGCCCCCACGTCTCAGGCATCAGTGGGGCTCAGTGGCCACCTCCACGTCCCCCCCACCAGCGTCGGGACATCCTCCAGCTGGCCCTGTCACCTTCCCAGTCATCCTCTCAGAGCCCCAGGCTCCAGGGGCCCCAGGGCACGTGGCTGGAGGCCTGGACTCACCCGGCTTCTCCTAAGGGGGCAGCAACACTCCAGGGGACACACAGCATTGGGGCTTCCTGAGGGTGCCCCAGAGGACATCGCACATCAGACATATGGGCACAGGAACGTGGGTTTGGGGAGCAGCGCCTCCCCAAGAGCGTTTAGGCAGCTGCCCTGATATCCAGGTCCCGGGGCCTCCCCTTCGCTCCTCTCCTCCTTCCCCTCCCCTCCCCTCCCCTCTCCCAGCTTCTCTTCTCTTTTTTGTGTTAGGACACTGGGTGCAGCATATCCGCAGAATTAACATGAAACTGTTGTCATTATTGTTACTCAGTTGTTTTGGAGAAACATGATCCTGAACCTCGCTAGTGTGTCACTGTCCTCACGTGTCACCAGGAGACTCACGCAAGCGATCACCCAGACAAAGATGGAACCGCCCCAAGTCCCCAGCAGAGGCTCCCGGGGTTTTGAGCACACCTCTGTGATCTTCGGGGTCCTTGCCTGGCCTCGGCCGCCTGGTGTCCCTGGAAGGACTTTTCATGCAACATGAGACGCCTTCCACGGGAGGCACTTGAAATCCAACCATTTTTTAAGTTGCAAAAGAAATTCTCTTTTGCAGACCATCTGTTACTTAGTAATGTGCAAATTACCAATAAATAATTCCAGATTCTTCTTTGCAAACCCAGCTATAAACAACTGCTCTACAGGCCGAAATGGAAGTCGTTTCCCTTTGAGGACTCCTTAAGTTCTGCATGATTGGAAGAGATCAGGGCGGGGTGGGGGGAACTTCCCAGCAGATGTCCGGAGCATTGGGTCCACACACAAATAACAACAGGAAGCCAAACCTGGGCATGCCTCTGGACTTGCCCTTTTCTTTACTTGGACCCTCTCCTCACCAGGTACCTTTGTTCCGGGCAGTCACCACGCAGTGCGTATGTGTGCCTGTGAAACCCCTAAGGCTGGTTTATGTGGACTGGTCTTATTTGTTCTTTTAGCCATTGGAAACGTTGGCAAACATAAGATCCTCTCCTACAAAACAATAGAACATCACACATAAAAATTGCATCTGACCTATTTGTTCCCAAGATATTGTTGGGAAACCATATTTCCTAAATGCTTCACTAACCCCGGCACTGCCATTTCATAGGATGCTCTGATCATGTTCCTGCTGAAATGGTTCTCAAGGGACGGTTATGGGAAGTAGGAGAAAAATAAGGAGGAGGGAAGTCCTAGCTGAGCAGATTGCAACGCTCACCACAGTTAACTGTTTATTCTCCTGCAGCAAAACCAAACTCCAGGGTCAGCATTCAGGCAGCATTAGGGCAGGGGTCGAGTTCCGGACCGACTCTGTGTTTCTTTTCTGAGGGGTGCCTGTTGGACCTCCAATTCTCTTATACTCTCAAGGTCAACAAGGCTGAAAACAAATTTTAGTTTTACCTTCTTTTCACTAAGGATTCTTTTTCTATTGAAAAAGAGCTTGATTCTAGACAGCCCAGGTAAACATGGACGTATTGAAAGTTAGTTTTGTCTTCTAGTAACGACGAGAAGTTTAGCCGGATGAGCACTCCTACAGATAACGTACAAAATCTGCACAAAATGCTGCCAAAAGAAAAGAAAAGTCACAACTAGAAGCTACCGGAAAGCTACCAAAAGTAGGCAGAAACAGCAGGAACTTTGACCTTTGAAAGATGAGAACTGAATGCGGTAAACACATTCATTCATTTTCTATTTCGGCAAACTAAATCACCATACATTTATTACCTCCTAGCTTCTGTAGGTGAGGCGTCTGTGCACCTGCTAGCTGGATCCTCCACCTTGTGGGGAGAGCCATGAGGCCCTCGGACCCGAGCACTTCATTCCAACAGCTTGAAGCAGCCGACTTCTGCCAACAACCCATGAGCTGGCAGAGGACCCCAGGCTTCAGACAAGACTGCAGCCCTGGCCGTCACCCTGATTGCAGCCTGTTGAGGCCCGGAGCGTAGGACACAGTCACAGTGCTTAACTCTTTCTCGTCTGTAGATATTATCCTACCATCATCCAGCACCCCAGCCGTGTAAAAGAAAATCTCTGCTGCAATTCTGGTTCTTTATACTTTGCAAATAAATAATTTTCCCATCTGGAAGTTTGTCATATATTCTATTTTTCCTCAGCGTAAGATACGCCTAGGTGTATGCTTTTTCCCATTCAAACTGCCTGGAACTCAGTGAGTATGTGCAATTTGAACTGTTAAATACTTTATTTGTGATTATTGCATGTAGGTCCATAAATGAATTTAGCCTATAATTTTCTCTTATTTTGTGGTCTTTTTTGGATTGTGGTATCAAGATACTAACTTTGTAAAACAAATTTCCTATCTTCTGGAGCAACATATTTTAGCATGGGGTCTAACAACTCTGGAATGATTAATAGACTTTATGTTGATCTAAATATAACACTAGCAAGCAGATAACATTAAATCCTAGATACATAAGAATATTTAATAACATTTATTTAAATTTCATAAAATATAAACTTAACACATTTGATTTAGAATATTAGCATTTATTAATGACAACTAATTATAATTTGTATCTTATTTTAGATTTTAATGAATCATTTTGAATATTTTAGAAAAAATAACTTTTGGGAAAATATATATGAAATAACTTCACAATTTTTTTTCATTTACTTTGATTTATGTACACACATATATTGATGAAAATAACTCATATTTGAAAACAATTACATTTTAACCCTTCGTATTAGGTAAGAGGAAATGAGTACAAATAGAGGTCATAATGGAAATAAAAATGCAAAAGTAGAGCTCAGAGAGAAAAAAAAGAAAAGAATAAAGAACAGTTTCAAAAACATAATCTGCTTAAATGTTTAAAAACTGGAAAGAATAAAAATAAGCAGATTTCTGTTAAACATGACTCATAAAATATGGACAAAACGTTAGACGTTTTTAATTTGTGAATATTTAATTTTGTATTAAAACAACAAACATGAGAAATAAAATTATCCTCATCAAATTCACAAGTTGATAAAATGAAATCCCTATGACTTCATCATCTTCCTAAATGAAGATGCAATTACTGATTTTGAATGACACACAAAAAAGTCAACCTGAAGGCAATAATTACAACTTTGACCTGTTGTAATCATTGAGATTAAAAACTGGCGTATTAGAATGGAGAGCTGGGGTCTGAGGAGCTTTACGGTATTTATTGAATGATGATCCTGGATAATGGCCATTAAATCTGCCTGACAGTGTGAGAATGCTTCCAGCAAAATACAGTCCACTCAGATTAATTATGACTTTCCATTGGTTGGACATGGAAGAAATTTTAGGATTTCCATTTGTACCAAAATTTCTTAAGTGGAGGGGAAAAAATGTAGTTTTTATATGGTAGGTTCAAAGAAAGCATTTTATAGCCTCAGTCAAATGTTTTATAGCCAGTTGGGGTGGGGGGGGCTGGGGTTCAAATGAGTGAAAGCAGCCAGAAAAGCATAAACTTCCAGTTATAGAATAAGTCAGTCTTGGGGGTGTAATGTACATCATGGTGACCATACGTAACAATATCATCGTATGTTTGAAAGTTGCTAAGAGAGTAGATCTTAAAAGTCCTCATCGGGCTTCCCTGGTGACGCGGTGGTTGCGAGTCCGCCTGCCGATGCAGGGGACACGGGGTCGTGCCCCGGTCCGGGAAGATCCCACATGCCGCGGAGCGGCTGGGCCCGTGAGCCATGGCCGCTGAGCCTGTGCGTCCGGAGCCTGTGCTCCGCAACGGGAGAGGCCACAACAGTGAGAGGCCCGCGTACCGCAAAAAAAAAAAAAAGTCCTCATCACAAGGAAAAAAATTTTTTGGTAACTTTGTATGGTGACAGATGTTAACTAAACTTATTGCGGTGATCATTTCACAATATATACAAACATTGAATCATTATGTTGTACACCTGAAATTTATATAATGTTATATGCCAACTGTATCTCAATAAAAAATGTTTTAGAACCAATCTTCAGGATTAGCTTTGGTTAATCATTGTATTTGTACTGGAAAAACTTAGATTCTTGATTAAAATAGCATGAAATGTCATTTTTATAACAAAAGAAATTGCACATGCCATACATATAATTTTTTAATAAAGCTGATTAAGGAGTAAACAAGAGTATTCAACAATGACAAGAAAACAGTAGCAGAGAACACTGGTGTGGTATCTTAGGAAATACTGTGTCCAGTATTTAACCAAGTGTAACATTGGTTTTTTTTTTTTTTAAATCTTTTTTGGAGTATAATTGCTTTACAATGGTGTGTTAGTTTCTGCTTTATAACAAAGTGAATCAGCTATACATACACATATATCCCCATATCTCCTCCCTCTTGGCGTCTCCCTCCCACGCTCCCTATCCCACCCCTCTAGGTGGTCACAAAGCACCGAACTGATCTCCCTGTGCTATGCGGCTGCTTCCCACTAGCTATCTATTTTACATTTGGTAGTGTATCTATGTCCATGCCACTCTCTCACTTTGTCCCAGCTTACCCTTTCCCCTCCCCATGTCCTCGAATCCATTCTCTATGTCTGCATCTTTATTCCTGACCTGCCCCTAGGTTCTTCAGAACCTTTTTTTTTTTTTTAGATTCCATATATATATGTGTTAGCATACAGTATTTGTTTTTCTCTTTCTGACTTACTTCACTCTGTATGACAGACTCTAGGTGCATCCACCTCACTATAAATAACTGTTTCGTTTCTTTTTGTGGTTGACTAATATTCCATTGCATATATGTGCCACATCTTCTCTATCCATTCGTCAATGGAAACTTAGGCTGCTTCCATGTCCTGGCTATTGTAAATAGAACTGCAATGAATATTGTGGTACATGACTCTTTTTGAATTATAGTTTTCTCAGGGTATATGCCCCGTAGTGGGATTGCTGGGTCGTATGGTAGTTCTATTTTTAGTTTTTTAAGGAACCTCCATATTGTTCTCCATAGTGGCTGTATCACTTTACATTCCCACCAATAGTGCAAGAGGGTTCCCTTTTCTCCACACCCTCTCCAGCATTTATTGATTGTAGATTTTTTGATGATGACCATTCTGACTGGAGTGAGGTGATACCTCATTGTAGTTTTGATTAGCATTTCTTTAATGATTAGTGATGTTGAGCATCCTTTCATGTGTTTGTTGGCAATCTGTATATCTTCTTTGGAGAAATGTCTATTTAGGTCTTCTGCCCATTTTTGGATTCGGTTTTTTTTTTTTTTTTTTTTTTTGCTATTGAGCTGCATGAGCTGCTTGTAAATTTTGGAGATTAATCCTTTGTCAGTTGCTTCATTTGCAAATATTTTCTCCCATTCTGAGGGTTGTCTTTTCATCTTGTTTATGTTTTCCTTTGCTGTGCAAAAGCTTTGAAGTTTCATTAGGTCCCATTTGTTTACTTTTGTTTTTATTTCCATTTCTCTAGGAGGAGGGTCAAAAAGGATCTTGTGATTTATTTCACAGAGTGTTCTGCCTATGTTTTCCTCTAAGAGTTTTATAGTGTCTGGCCTTACATTTAGGTCTTTAATCCATTTTGAATTTATTTTTGTGTATGGTGTTAGGGAGTGTTCTAATTTCATTCTTTTACATGTAGCTGTCCAGTTTTCCCAGCACCACTTACTGAAGGGGCTGTCTTTTCTCCATGTATACTCTTGCCTTCTTTATCAAAAATACAGTGACTATATGTGTGTGGGTTTATCTCTGGGCTTTCTATCCTGTTCCATTGATCTATATTTCTGGTTTTGTGCAAGTACCATACTGTCTTGATTACTGTAGCTTTGTAGTATAGTCTGAAGTCCAAGAGCCCAATTCTTCCAGCTGCGTTTTTCTTTCTCAAGATTGCTTTGGCTATTCAGGGTCTTTTGTGTTTCCATACAAATTGTGAAATGTTTTGTTCTAGTTCTGTGAAAAATGCCATTGGTAGTTTGATAGGGATTGCATTGAATCTGTAGATTACTCTGGGTATTATAGTCATGTAACATTGCTTTTTAAGGCATTAACAGCACACTATTTAAATAATATAATAAGGCATTTACAGATTTAGTAGGAGCAACTTCAGAACTTGATTCTAGAATGGTAAACATGAAAGACAGATAAAAATAATAAAACAAATGATGAATCTGTAGGAGGGAGAATTCAAAATAAGATTAGTAATTTAAGGAGTGATAAAGTGAAAGAAAAAAACATGCATAATAATAAGAAAATTACGGATTACTCGTTTCAACTAGGTTGTATCTGAGAAAAAGTCACATTGAACAACTAATATTTATTACACATGTTGAACTGCCAGCAGAACAAAAACAAGGAAATTGGGATTTGTGAGCAGCTCGCTGGTTTTAGACCTGTTATAGGAAGTACAGGCTTGACTTAAATCAGTAACTGAAAACATAACTTCTAATATTAAGTACTGATTTGAAACCCTTTCTAGGAGAGCCTGTGGGGATGAGGAGTCACAGGTTGGTAAAGGAAAAGGTGTAACCAGAATTCTGACCAGAAATCCAGAAGGATTCTTGTGCCAGTACAAGAGGTCTAGCATGAATTTGAACTAAGGGGCTGTGGCCTCAACTGTGAGGGTGTTAATGTCATTCTTCAGATACACACACTGATTATCTATGAGACTTTTTTGCATCTTCCCCGAAAGGAACATTCCTATGAAACACATAAAATATGACCATATGGCCACTTTGGGGTACATGATGGGAATGCCAACGGAATGCTTTAAAAATTAGATTTCATTGAGAAATGACATGGCACACACTAGAAGAGTTAAGAAAATAATAGAATACCATCAAAGAGAAAGCTCATTGTGATCTTTGGATAAAATGAATTGAATTTTAAATCGTGATACTCACAGTTATAATTACTGTGAAGGTGAACCATTTCCTACTATGAATATAATGTTATCTTAACAGATTTAGCTTTAGCTATTGATATTTCACTTTTAGAAGTAGTGAAACTGTTAATTTTTGGAGAAAATATGTTCTTAAAATCCCAGGAAATTTCATGTGATGAAGTATTTAGGGGAAATGTTTTGATATCCATAATTTATAATGCATCAGAAAGAAGATGAATTACTGTATGTATAAGTGGGTGAACAGATGGATGGATGAAGAAATGACAGTAAAATGTCAAAGGTAGAGACCAGGTGGTAGGTATAAGGTGTCTACTGGAAAGTCTTTCAGATTTGCTGTCTCTGAAGCTATTCATGATAAATTGCTGGAAAAAAAGAAATTTCATGTGAAATCTGCAATAAGAGTGGAATTCCAATAAACTATAAGAGAGATTTTTAAATCACTAAAAAGGAAAAGATTCACATAGAAAGAATCCCAAACCCAATTTCTATAGAGACAATATTCTGGCCATTAAAGACCAAAAGCTACAATATGATCTTAATTAAGGAGATTTAAAGAAATTGAGCAGTATAACAGCTATTTTCAACTTTCTTCATAATAACCTAGAATTTTAAAATTTGGAAGAAGCAAAGCTGAAATACTGTGTGGATATCAGTGGTGAAAATCATAACATAATTATAGCAATTTATATAATAAAGTTAAAATATTTCGTAAGATTTTCTGTGATGAAGACAATTTTTTTCAAATAACCCGTTACGATGTATACATCATGATATGTCACATTTTCAGTTCATCTGAATCTAAGAATCTCTCTAATATTTTTGTTGACATTCCAGTTGCTGTTCTCTTGGCAAAATAGTTTCTCCAAATTGAAATTGAAGTCAGTGTAATAACCACAATGACTTAAGAAAGTTTGCTTCGTTTAGCATTAGTGACAACAGAACACAAATTACATAAAAATTTCAATTATGAAGACATAGCTAGTGACTCCATTAGAAGGAAGGCAAGGAAATAAATTTCAGGAAATAAATGTATAATGATTTATTAATTACATGAGTCTTTATTGTTTCGCTCTGGCAAACATCACCAGCCCATCAACAGATCACTCAGACAATTGCACTAATAATTAAATTCAGTTATCTTTGATATCTTGCCAACCTTCACTTTACACATATTTTTCAACTTAGATAATACGACTTGAAAAATACCACTTGCCAAAAGCAGATTCTAGAAGCAGTAGAAAACCAGAATAGTACTATTTTTAGTAAAGAACTTGAATTTGTAATTAAACACATTCCCCAAATCTCCAGGCCCAGGCGGATTTACTGGCATATTCTTCCCATCAATCTTACGTAAACTTTTCCAGAAAATATAAAGAGGGGCCTACTTCCTAGCTCACTTCATGAACCCAGAAGAACTAATAACAAAACCTGACAAGCACACTAAAAAGAAAGAAAATTTTAGGCCAGTCATCCTCATAAGCAAAGATGCAAAAACCCTAAATAAAGTGTTAGTGGTTACATTAAATCATGTATGTTTACGGTATACGGAATACTTTGAAATCTGTAATGAATATTAGCAATGTATAAAAATGTTCACCCACCAAAAACAATTGGCGTTTGTTCTGGGAAGCTGGGTTGGTTCAACATTTGAAAATGAATCAGTCATTCACTACATCAATAGACTAAAAGAGAAAAAACGACGATCATATCAATAGATGTATAAAATACATTTTAAAAAGTTCATTACCAGTCTGTGAAAAAAATATATATAACTCTTTGCAAATTAGAAATGGAAAAGTAATGCAGCATTGTCAGTGCTTTACCCTTACCCCAACTGTGACCCTCCCTCTAGGGTCCTTTTTCCTACCCCGGGAGGAGAGTAAGTCAGAGATGCTGGAGGGTTGATGTTTACGAAGCAGCCCTAGCCCCTGGTGGATGGGGAGACGGGGAGTAAATACTCTGGATTCCTAGCCCCTCTGACCAGGGAAACTCTGAGGTATGCCCTCCACCGTCTCTCAAATTCCCCAGGGCAAGGAGCTCCGGCTGCCCCTGTGCTAACTGGCTGACCCTGTAGCCGGGATTGGTCTCTGTCCGTGCAGCTCCCTCCTCCCCCAGATTCTGCTCCATCAACTCCAGCCAGCCTGTCTCGCTCTGGCTGCTCCGCTCTGGGCACCTCTGGCGTCCACCGAGGTGCCCTCCCGGAGCTGTGGCCTGGAACGCCTGCAGGCAGTGAGCTGGGTGGTCACAGGCTCACCTCACCATTCCCCTACGTGGAAATCAGGGAAGACCACCAAAGGAGAACCAGCAAACGCCCTGCCTCGGGGCTGCGGGCGTGGGACGCTGCAGGCAAGCTCTCTAGGACCGGACTGTGCTGTCTGGTTGGTTAGGAGAACATCACTGCCTTCCTCTGCATGGTCCTAAGCTGGAGGTGAAAATTAGGGAAACTGTCAGTTATTAACCAAGTCCTGGACATTTGGGGCCAAGTGTCATAGGGATTATGGTTTGGCCCCCTGGACTGGTTGCTAGAGGGGGTGGTCTTACTCCCTGGGCTGGTGCCTGCAGGACGTGGGCTGGAGTTCTGTTTTCATACATAGACAGGCCCTGGTCTGTTCGTATATCCCATCTCGCCTCTCAGTGCTGCCTCTGGAGTAATGTCTGAATACTGTCATTTCGGATGTTTTGCTCAGTGTTTTAAGGTTTTCTGCAGGGCATGAACCCCAGCTCTGCTGGTCTACGTTGGCTGGAAGCAGCAGTGTCGGCCTTCCCGAGGGAGTTTGGGACCATCGTCGCTCTGTCATCTGCCTGTTTGCTTTACCTGCGTCGTCCTCTCCCATGTCCTCAGCCTCTTGGTTTAGACCTTTGTCTCCTTCGCTTTTTGTCACTGGTCCACGGCAGCCAGACATCCCTCCATACCCCGCAGTCTCTGTTTGGGATCCTGTCATGGCTAGAAGGAGCTCCTGCAGATGACACAGCAGCACACGCTGCACCAGCCACGCCAGGAACTTCTCACCACCGTCTGACCTTTGCCCCAATCCTAAGGCTCTGATCCGGCCCTGAACCACGGCAGGATTCCTGCTGCTTTGATTGGACTCACCTGGGCATCCATCCAGGGCGGCTTCTGTACCAGGTGAGATGCCCCCAACCCTTCATCTTGGTGAGAAGAACTCTGCCCAGGGTCAGACGCCCCTCCCCAGGTGGAAGGTGGTTTTAGGGGGAGGATCTTCAGAGCCTGGGAAAATGTCTGTTTCCCTTGTATACAGTCATATGTTGGATTGAGTCATTCGATTTTTAAAAGTGTTTTTAGCTTTCTGATGATACAATTCATTGAATTTTCACTAATGGAACACACCTATGTAGCCAACACTGAAATCAAAAACAGAACAGAACTGAAATTGTATTTTCTTCATATTTTACTTGGCAGTCTCTGCTCTCAGCTGTCGGAAGCTCCCTGAGGGCAGGACCACATCTTGTTCCTCACTTCTGAGTCTTCAGGGTCCCGTCGAGTGCCAGCCCCACACGAGGGGCCCGGTTTGTTGAATACATTTGCAGACTGCAGTGGGGGATGTGGAGCCGTGCTCTTATTGGAAAGAAATCGAACCACATCTGTAAAAGATGAAATTCCTTCTCCTTGGCTGTTACTAATCTCTTTCTCCCACGTATGTTAATACACAACAGAGCTCAGCACAATTACTGCAAGTAAATTGAAAGTTATTGAAAGCGAGTTCAAATAACACGACACAAACAACACAGCATCTTTCTCTGCATGGTACCTGTGAGCAGAGCCGTCCGGCCCCTCCCGCTCTGGCAGATGTCGGCAGGTAGTCAGGATGGTGTGAACAGCTGTGTGGTTGGCAGATGTGTTCGGGGCAGAAAAGGCACTGAGGCTGGCAATACCCACTGCTGTCTGACAAGCCGAGCGACGAGAATCTGATTCCGTTGCTCTTGGACCAGCCGGCGAGGGGCCGTTAGAGCGTGGGCACCTCCTCACCCTGGGTCTGGGTCCCTGTGAACGTGGTGCAGCCTGGTCAAGCCAGGCGCTCATGACCTTGGGTTTATCTTTGAGACACGTAAACGTGCTGAACCTGTGGCCTCTTCGCTCACCTGCAAACTTGGGAAAGTGTGCTGGGTGATGATATTATCCCAAGGGCTGGACACACACCAGGTGATCAGGGCTGGAAGTGGGTGAGTATCCCCTTTGCTGCAGAGAGGAAGGATGAGAAGTGGCCCGAGGGCAGGGCCCTGCACTCTCTTACAGAGGAGAAGGGACTCGGAGAAGTAACCAGCCTTCCCGTCATCGCCTGGTCACTGCAGCAGCTGCCGGGTCCTGTCCTTTCTTTTCCTTTTTTAAAAGTTTTATTGAAGTATAGATGATTTACAACGTGGGGTTAACTTCTGCTGTACAGCAAAGTGATTCAGTTATACATATTCTTTTTCATATTCCTTTCCATTATGGTTTATCCCAGGACATTGAATACAGTTCCCTGTACCACACAGTAGGACCTTGTTGTTTATGCATCCTATATACACTAGTTTGCATCTGCTAACCCCAAACTCCCAATCCACCCCTCCCCCGCAACCCCCCCCCCCCCCCCCCCCCCGCCGAGTCCTTTCCTTTCATAAAGGCTGTCCTAGTTCATGCTCTCAGGAGGAAGAACCCAGCTAGAACCTGGTTTATCTTGTGAAGGAGACACAGAAAGCCTGTCACAGGTGAGAAGAAGCAACACCCCTTTATTAACTAAGGAGATGGGGCGGAGGGCCTCCGAAGGGCACCCCACTGGATGTGAGGGCGCGTGGAGGTGGGGCGGAGGGGTGGGCAGTTGCGTGATGTGTGAGTCGTTCCAATCCCTTCGAGCTTCCTGCCAGGGCCCTGGAATCCTGGGCTCGTTGTGAAATTTGGACCAGGGACAATTTGCTCTAAAGGGGGTCTGGCATAAATCAGTCATTATTATTAACAAACACTTGGCGAATGCCAACTGTATGCTTAATGCTGAAAGAAAGCTGTTCTTGCTTCTCTTTCTCTTAGGTTAAATTACCAAGTCAAAGGGAAGGTCCTCAGCTCCATGTTACTCAGAGGAGGCCCTTTCCTAGTCCTCTTGGCCCTACACTTAGGTCTTTGAAGCCCTGGGAGCATTTTCCAAGGGTCTTTTCTCTTTTAAGAGAACATTCCAGAATATCGTTAAGTGCTGACTTTAAACTCTTCACCCATTTCATTAGCGAAAGAATGGATTTCAGAGAGAAATGCAAGTGTTTTCGGACGCAGCCTTAGTCCAACCTGCTCTTGGGGGATGACTAACTGCGGAGCTGCCAGGCCTTCATGCTATGTGGCCTCCGGCGGGTCTGCTTCTAAATGATGGCCCTTGAATTACACGGACGAATCTTTAAAATATAGAGTAGAAAGAGCTGTGTTTATTTTAGTAGGTTTCTCCCCATAATGTCCATCTGCCTGTTTCCCTGTCTGCACACTTGATCTCATATGGGAAGCAAGGAAAAATGTGGCTTCTCGAAGGAAAACGTGCAAAAGAGTTTTGAAAAAGGCCCCTTCCTTTATTTCCCATGCAAGAATTGGCATTGAAAACAAGACATGACTATTTTTTAAGCAATAAGTGGGTCTTTCACACGATAGTGACCCCCATTGAAGAAGATGGGGTCAGGGTTGGAAAGAGCATCAGAGGCGCCCACCCCAGAAAGAGGAGGGGGATCAAGAGCTTCCAGCGTCTTCATGATGATTTTCATCTCAGGATCTGTAAACACCTTGTACACAGATGTTCAACGGAGACTTAGCTGCCAGTGTACAAAATAGGGGCCAGAGGCAACTGGAGAGTTCTAGGGACTCTGGCCGCGAGACACCCCCATTTCTCTCGCTGCCCCCGGGCACATCAGCCTGTCCCTAACCTCAGGCGGCGGGCATTGCCCCCTGTTGATGTAACCTAAGGCATCAGCTCAGATGCCTTCCTGGCCGGCCTAGCAAGGTGCTGGAAAGTTTACCATCGAATAATTGTTTATTTACTCGTTCCTTTGTTGAACAAATCCTTCCTCTGTGCCTGTATCAGGTGCTAGAGCAGAACGGCCCGACCTCAGCCCATGAGTTGCTAGTACATCTCATCTCCCGAGGTCACATCCAACATCACTAACAGGTCATCTGCGGTTTCTTGGAGACCCAAGGTGCTGGCAGCCTCCCCAGATACCACCACCACGTTAATGTCACTACCCCGCTGGGAATTCCTCAAGACCTTCCCTCTCTGTGAGATGAAGCTTGTGGTCTCTAGTGTGGCCCCAGACCCCCAGGGCCTGGCCCTGCCCCCTCCCACGCCCTCAGAGCAGCTGCCCTTTGCTCTCTGCCCCCAGCTGCGTGAACTTTCCTCCAGCTCCCGCGCAAAGTTCCAAGTCTCTTCTGACTAGGATCTTCAAACTCTCTGTCCCTCTGACTCGAATCGTCCCTGCTTGTCCCATCACACCCTTTACCTGGTTAAGACCCCTTTGTTCCTGAGATCTCCGCGCAGATGCCACTTCCTCCAGAAGCTCCCCCGCGCGTCAGTCCCCCGCCTGGCCCAGGCCAAGCATCCTTTCTCCTCAGCTTCCTGGGAGACCGTCCTGTCCCTCCAGCACCGAGTATGGTTGACAATCACGTTCACGTCTGTGGTCTGTGCTATCGACACCTGTCCCTCACAGACCCTCACGTTGTATTGCCTCATCATGTTGTCTGGGAGCAGAGTTGGGTGCCCGGCGCTTAGTAGGTGCTCGATCAAAACGGATTGAATACGTGAGTATGAACAGACACAGGAGAAAATCTGTTCCTCCCCGTTTTCCAGGCTGAGCATTAGGAGTAAAAAGTGAAATACAGTAGCAAGAGCAAAACCTCTGGAGTCAGATGGGGAAGAGACAGGGCCCTCGCTTCACCCACCAGCCGTGTGACCCTGGCTGGGGACCCGTCATCCACAAAGCGAGCCGCGCGCCGGGAACGAGGGGGGCATTTCACACGTGGTCTCTCAACGGACCCTCACGACGATACTGTCATTTGATGTTGTTTCCATCCTGCAGACGAGCACAGTGAGAGATTAAGAGTCCGAGTAGCTGACTTGATTAGTGGCAGAGAAAGGAGTCAGGCTTGCGTCTCTCCGGCGACAGTGCCCGGGTTCTTGAACATTCCTGTTGTTGTTCAAGGACGTCGAGCTTTGTTTTCCTGGCTCTGCAGTGAGATGACGCTCTTGTACTTGACTCGACCACAAGCACGTGCCTCACTATCTTCTGTTCCCGTTAGGTCTCTGCACCCACATCACCACCATCAGCTAATCCCAGGGCTCGGCCAGGGCGAACACTTCCTAGCGTTTGCTGCGGTGCAATCGTAAATTTGTCATGTTCACCATTTTCCCATTAAAGTCAGCGGGCCTTTCCTGCACCACCAAGCAGCCCAAACACGGTGGCTGAAAACAATAGTTATTCACTGTTTCTCATGATTCTGTGGTCAGCAGGCGGCTTCTTGGCCGTGTCACCTGGGTTCACCCACGTGGCTCATTCTGCACTGGGAGGTTGGACTAGCTGGAGGGTCCCAGGGGACCTTACACAGATGCCTGGCCAGCAGTGCTGGCTGGGGGCTGGGAACCTTCGATCTCGGCCCTCCAGGGCACTGGAGGTGGGAGCAGAGGGGCTGGGCTTCCTGGAGCCCTGGAGTCTCCTGGCATCACCTCCACCACCTCCTACCAGTCCCAAGGCAGCCCAAATTCCCGGGGAATAAAATAGATGCCTACCCAGCCCCTTGAAGAGGGAGGGCCACAGTCTCACTGCAAAGGAGGGGGAGAAATTGTTGTGAACATCTTTCGAAAAGAACCCCTCACAACATACAATGGAATGCGACACAGTGACTAAAAGTAAGATTTACAGGGCCCTTGCCATCAGTATAAGAAAAACCTTATGAAAAATAGGGCATGATGATATGTAGTATTATCATAGCAAAGTTTAGAAGGAACAAAAATGTACAGACTGATGTGCAAAATAAAAGCAAACAGATTGGAGAGGAAGAGGCCAGAGCATGACCTTGAAGGCAGCTCCAGGGTCTGAAGCGGGGCGGGCAGGTATGGGGAGCCTCCTGGGGCTGCCATGGGGGTGGCAGCCCACAGGCTGGGCATGGAGATCCCTGAGGTCCCAGCAGCAGGACTGGAAGAAAGTGAGCCTGAGAGTGTGGGTGAGGACCTCTCAGCGGGAGGGGCTTCTCCCTTGGATGGGAACCCAGATCTCCGCTTAATAAAAAGGCGACTAATGCCTTTCAGGCTCTCTGGGGGCGATTGTTCTCTAATGAAATGAAGACCTTCTTTAGGGCCTCTGTTCCAGGCTTATCCTGTCTTTGCAGCATCTTTGGACTTTAGTGCCGAGAATACCAGCCACCACTGTGCTCACAGCATCCCACCCCAGGGCCTGGGCCAAGGGGGCTCTGCTTTAACCAGAACTTTTCACTGAATATAGGACATATTTTTTCGAAAGGTCATACTTTGGCTTTAATACTTTTGTAAATTTGACATTCTACTCTTTCATAACTCTGATTGCTTTAATGAAATAATAATATTTTCCGTTTCTACCAAATAATGACTTTCCAGGAAGACCATTTAGTGTATTCCTTAGTGTCTTCACATACCCCCAAGCTTGAGTATCCGGGGCTGAGAAACACAGATACAGCAGAATCTCTGGTTTGACGGGTGAGGGACCGAGGCGACGAGGTCGGGTGACTGTCCTCAGTCTGGGAGTGACCCAGCGACCCCGGGCTGGACGTCCCACCCTCACAGACGCTGGTGCTGGGGTCCCGCTCAGCCTCGGACTGGGGTTTGGTTTGGAGAAAGGAGGCAAGTGGTAATATCTTCCAGATGTCAAGAAGATGACGTTACCTCTCCAAGTTAATTGCTCGTAATAATGAAGGGGTTGGGAGAGGCAGGGAGTAATTAAAGATTCTGAGTGAAGCAGAAATTCAGGTTTAGCAAGTTAATGACATTGGCAGCGCGGAGGACGGGGAACTCCAAAGCCTCCACCACCTACTATTTTTGAGAAGAATGTGGTTATGGTGACTGTATTTTATAAACCAAAAATATGGCCTGACGAAGGAATCAAAAACATGCTTAGAAAAACACCACTCTTGATTTTGGAATTTATTTTTTATAAGTCTTAGCAAAGGGAAGAAATAACTATATACTTACACATTTTTAACGGCCTTTGGAAAAGAATAAAAGTACCAATGTTTGGGACTCTCCCCAAACTCTGACTTATGTATATGCCTCCAGAGAGAAAAATGATTTTTTTTGCTGGGTTGTATACCTGAATTTGTGTGTTTTAGAAGTTTCCATTTGGCTACATACTTGCTCCCTCAATCAAATCACTGAACTCCCGCGGGTCAGTTCTCGTGTCCACAAAATGATAGAATTACAGAAATTGCTATGGACCTTTTGAAATTCTATGACTCTATACCTGCCTCGAGCATTTCGTTTCAAAGGTGCTTGTCATATTTTATTTAACAAATTGGTTTAGTGGTTGCTAGAAGAGCGGCTGGAGAGACAGGTGTTTGCACCTCCGCTCGCTATGGCCCCTGACAACATCATCTGGTGACGGCAGAGCCTAGTGCCTTGTGCTCCCAGCTGGGTTCTCCGTGACTAGAGGGGGCATAGCTATTGGATGGCTGGCTGGATGGATGTGTCCATACCTCTTGTTATGTATGTTCATTCAGGAAATGTTTTTTTCTTTTCTGGAAGAACGTATCATTTTATTAAAATACTTTGTAAAGTTTTCAAACTGGACAGTAATAAACACCCTTACAGGGTGAAATTTATACAACAGACTAGCATACGCTGATATTCATTTCAACATAAAGTGATAACATAAAGTTTCAAAGAAAATATGGAATTTATTTTGTGAAATCTGGGTAGGCCACTAACTGAACTAATTTAAACAGGTTTATTGACTCACACATCGTAAAGTTCGCCCAATTAAAGTGTACAATTCAATGGTCTTTAATAGATTTACAGAGTGGCTCAAACTTCACAATACTTTAAGAACATTTTTTCACTCTAATAAGAAAGTTTTTGCCCATTAGCAGTCATTTTCCTTCTCTCCTCACCTCCCAGCCCGACTCCCCAGTCCTAGGCAATCGCTAATCTACTTTCTTTCTCTATAAATTTACCTACTCTGAGCATTTCATGTAAAGCAGAATTGAAAAAAAAAACTTATAGTAGCATAATCTCAATTTTGATATATCCAATCTATCCTTGTGGGTGTTTATACCTATCTCCACCATGAAGGAAGGAAGCAGACCTAAATATTAAAGTTGATTGTCTTCGATCATTCTACTTATCTTTATTTTCCAGTTTTCTGCCTGATAATGTGTTAGTTCTCTATCAAAAGTTGGTTCTTCTGAATTTCTAAAGTTTTAGAACATTTAGGTCACGTTAATGATGCTACGAATGATTGTAAAGGGTACATAGGAACCCATTTCTATGAGGGAACGAAGTATGAGAATCAGGTTGAGATGTTTCAACCTAACAATGAACAGTTTTCAAATGGGCAGTTTTGACTTTTAGGCCGTAGTTTTCCCAACCTTTCATTATCAGTTTTATTTCAGCTTATGGACAATATGGTTTGTGAGAGCCTTTGAAATCCTCTCTGGAGTGAAGCCCAATATAAACATGTTGGCTAATAACATAAGGACTGATGAATTTAACGCCGACGCGTTAGCTAGAGACGGACGGGAGAGGAAAACCACTAGGAATTGAAATCCATGGTTAGATACATCCTCTTGCCTTTTCTGATTTGCTAACGAGGAGAAACGCACACTGATTTGGACTCGACTTTCTTTTCTTGCTTCCCTTGGGATGCTCCTTGTGTGTAAGGAAACGTGTCAAATTTGGGAACTAGACAAACTATATCAGAGTTATGCACAGTGTTTATTAAAAATGTGAGTTTTACTGGATCAAAAGCTCTAGGGGCAACATCTGGGAATTTATCCAGAACTGCTCCCCTAGGTACCCCGAGTGGACGCAGACGCTCAGAGCCCCAGACAGAAGCCGAGGAGAGAGCAGGGGCCTTAGAGTCTGGTAGACACAGGGCCCCCCAGCCACTTTCCCCAGGAGGAGACTCAGGTGGACCGATCACTGCAACCTGGCAATCGAGAGTTTCTAGACTGTTCCTGGAGAGGCTGCCCTGTCCCTCAGCCAGGACCCACCCCTATAACTGCCTCCCCTTCCCCCCACCACGAGCTCAAAGCCCGAAGAAGGGGGCCCCAGAGACTGGGACTTTACCAACATGGATAAAGTGTTCTTGTGTGAAAACCCACCAAGAGACTGCAAACCTACTTCACGGCCCAGGTCCCTGGTGGGGCTACTCGGAGGCCAGAGTAACTTTCTCTCTGAGGTTTACTTTCCCAGGAAGGCCGTCCTCTGCACCAGCTTGCATCTAACTGGGGTCACTCTGGGGCCTTTCTGCCACAGATGAGGTCTCACCAAGAACACCATTTCAAGGGTTTCCCTTGTCTCAGGCTTGGTCTTGGAGAGAAATATTTTATTCCCAGGTGCAAACGCAGGACACAGGTTAACATAAATTGTTTGCAAAAGTGAAAAACGTGAGCTTGGACATTCCTTACGATATGGTTTATATTCAGTGTACGTTTTCTGATAAAGTTATGGTTAAAGGGGAAAATAATTTGAACTACAATAGGTAATTTGGTACCTTCCATCCCTCTCTTAGGTTTGTGCATCCAGAAAAAAAACAATAGCTTCTTTATCAAGAGAAAGAAATCAGGCTTCCCTGGTGGCGCAGTGGTTGAGAGTCCGCCTGCCGATGCAGGGGACGCGGGTTCGTGCCCCGGTACGGGAAGATCCCACATGCCGCGGAGTGGCTGGGCCAGTGAGCCATGGCCGCTGAGCCTGCGTGTCCAGAGCCTGTGCTCCGCAACGGGAGAGGCCACAACAGTGT
>NW_020838007.1:4625468-4828274 GCF_003676395.1 Aethalodelphis obliquidens
CGGGAAGATCCCACATGCCGCGGAGTGGCTGGGCCAGTGAGCCATGGCCGCTGAGCCTGCGCGTCTGGAGCCTGTGCTCCGCAACGGGAGAGGCCACAACAGTGAGAGGCCCGCGTACCGCAAAAAAAAAAAAAAAAGAGAGAAAGAAATCTGAGGGCAATCTCGGATTGCAAATTCATGAGTGAGTAGTGTGTGTGCGTGTGTGTGATTCCAAAGATTCTTTCTCACTCTCATACTTTCCACAACCCATCAATGACTAGATTATCAACAGGGTTCCCCTTCTGTTTTCATAAAAAAATACGTTTTATGCCAAGCAGATACGATTTATCCTCCTCGAGGTACAGAAAACAAAGAGGCTTCAGGATGATTCTTTGCTATGCTGATACCCTCCCATCTCCAGAAACACCCTTCTCCCCTGCAAACAGACCATTTATTCTGTTCATGGCAGTGAAGACAGTTAGTGTGAGCTGTGTGTCTGTGTGGTGTGTGTGTGTTCTATAGGCATCCTAAAATTAATAAGTTCTAGGAAACCAAGATTTCTGGGGTCTTCCAGGACCCGGGCGCTGACTCAGATGGCACCCGAGTTAGTCAGTCTTTCTAATCCACTCTGGGGCGGCGGCAGCCAAGGGAGTTGGAAGAAACGGGCTGTGGTCTAGTCACGCACCCAGTGCCCGGAGATGGGGTCCCCCAGCCAGTCCCCCACAGCTGGTGCTGCCGGACCCCCGATTGGCAGATCCCTTTGGAGCCACAAGCCCTGCGTCACCTCTGAAGGTCTGACCTGTCACATCCAGCCACATAACCTCGGGCCCGCGACATAACAGGTTACCCTGGGGCCCAGACTGTTCATTCCCAGGAGAAATTCCATGTGTCCCCACCTCCCGCCCTACACAGGGCTGCTGTTCCCACTGCTGTGGATAAAACTTAGCAGAGGAAGAAGTTCTCACATTGACAGAAGGATTTACTGGAAGGAATGTTCCTAAGTGTTTGATCCATTTTCAAACTGGTCTGCCTGCCAAGCCTGTGACACGTACCTCGAGAGGGGACCCAGCCCAGCCAAAGTGACGCAGCATCCCTCCTCCTCCAGTTCTCTTCCCCAACATCTCGACATCCTCGAACTCAGGATGCAACTGCCCATCAATGGCAGGTTACAGCCTCACTGGCAGCATATCTCCATTCTTTACAAAACATACAATGCCAGTGTGTCTTTCATCCCCATGAAAGATGACGGAATCTTAGCTTTGATAAAGATTGTGCTGCAGTGACTTATTCAAAGCCTCGTATCTCAGGCGTGGGCTTTGAGGGGGCGCTGGCTCCTCTGGAAGGGAGATTTCTCTGCTCCTGGTCAGAAGGACTCAGACCCAGCAGAGGACAGGCAGGCAGCCGAGGCGGGTGCGGTGCTGGTGAGGAATGCCCGGCTGCTGACCTCAGGCCCCACCGTCATCCATACTCACAGATTCCCGGGGGGCAGGGGCCCAGCCTGCAGCTCTGGGTGCACCCCAGGGCCCCCCCACCCCGCTGGCCTGGCAGACGGTCACGCGGCATCGTGTGTCCGTGTCCTCAGGATTCCCTGGCATGGGGTCTGTGCTCAGCCAGCGGGGATCATTTCTTTGAGTCTTGAAGTAGCCCTTTGAGGAATGTACTCCCAGCACTTCCTTTCATAGTCCAGAGAGCGGAGCCTTCAGAACTCAAGATCTACCTGCAACGGCCATCCCTCGAGGGATGGAGGGATGCTGTGAGCCACGGTGCCACCCGGGCCCGCGCTGCTGTTCCGAGTCTTCGGAGGCCGTGGACACTAACAAGCTGGCCGGGCAGGGGCCTTAGCCCAGCCTCGAGGGTGCCTGGGGCGCCGTCTCACCCCCAGCCTCCCTCTGTGCTGTGAAATCCCCACCACTTAGGGCAGGGCAGCCCTGAGAAAGAATCCGATTAAATGAATTCACCCTAAACCATGGACAACTTTGGGGACTTTAGCCCAGAGTGCTCCACATTAGTTAGCCTCTGAAGAGTTGTGAGCGGGCATAAGGAGAAGAGAGTGACCCAGGGCAAAAGGGTGGGCTTGCTGTGGGCGACAGGGTAGGGCTCCCGGGTGGGTGACCTCAGGTGCCAGGGTTGGGCGGGTCCCTGTCACCTCTGTCCACTGGCCTGGGCTGTTTCCTAACACGTGCCCCGTGGCCCTTTCCAGTCAGTGGGTGCAGAGCCAACCTGCGATCTCACGGAGCCAGTGCCCTGGGACAGGGGGACACTCACGATCCCCGCCACAGAGGCGTCCGCACTGGCGTCTCCAAAGGGCAGCTGAAGGAGACCCAGGCCGAGGATTCTCTCCGCTCAGACACTTCCAAGAGGGCGGCTCCCCGGCACGCACTGCTTCACCACTTCCTTCTCGTACTGGGAATAACCACCCCCCACCTCGGACTCTCTTTGCCGCAGCGGAGCTAGCAGCCAAGTCCTTCACTGGGGGCCCTTGTCCCCGGGCGGGCGCACGAGGCAGGACGGAGCCGGGAGCGGACGCCGGGCTCCCGAGAAACCCTTAGTGTTGTGCGCGCCGGGCTGGGATGCGGCTGCAGCGGTAATGAGCTTAAGAGTGGGGACTGCAGCTCCCAAGGGTTCCCTCCCCCCGGGAGTGACCGCCTCCTTGTCTTTTCCTCACCATCCCCCCACATCCGGGACATTTTCCTTTTCTGAGAACCAGGCTGAACGCGTTCACGTTCGCCTTCATTCTCCCTGAAGCATGGCCCTCTCTGTAACAGGCCCACGGGGACAGGCCCATGGGGACCCCGACATCTCGCCTGTGCTCTTTACCCCGACGGACTGGCCTCCCCGTCGGTGGTCTGTTGGCTGGGTCTGCTGTCCTTCCAGCCGTCCTGACTCAGCAGCTGTCACCCCGGGCCGCCCTGCTGACACCTCCACCTCCCCCAGTTCTTCTCCTCAGCTCTACCCTCCCCGGGGACCGTGTCATTATTTGACAAGATTTACTTGGGTTATTTACATTGCCACTAAAATGTAGGTTCCACAAGGGCTCCAAGTTGTTCCTGTTCTGTTCATCACTGTCGGCAGTGCCTGGCAAGAAACGACGTTCGTGGACGAGTTAGAAATGATAAAACGCCTGGTTGTAAGCGTGCCCTTGTTGCATCAGCGCCAACGTTCACGCTTCTGTCCTGCGCCGGATCCTTCCGGAGTCGCCCGTTTACCCATGTTCCATAAGCGAACGTGCTGAGCACAGGCCCCCGGTATGCTCAGCCAGGAGAGCAGGAGGCGGCACAGGGGCAGCTCTCTGTGGCCCGAGGACCCCAGATCTCGTCCAGGAGGGGCAGGGGAGCCACGTGCAACCTGGAGATGGCCAGTGAGGCCGCCCGCCAAGCCGCAAGGATGAAGGATGCGTCCTGTGCTTACGGGAGGGAAGAAAGGCCCTCCGGCGGAGGCCAAGGCGTGGGTCCCCTGAAAGATGCCATTGGAATGACTCGGGCAGGAGAAGATGAGAGAGAGGATGGGGGGTGGGGACCAGCCACATACGAGGGCCGTGGAGAGCGACGACCACAGGATGGGAGGGGGAAACCGGGAAGGAAAAGCACGAAAAAACAGGACTCCACAGACCCTCACTGTGACAGCGGAGTCGGTGACAGCGGCATTTCTGAGACGGGAGATACAGGAGATGGGGCGGTTTGGGAGGAGAGAAGGTCATTTCTGACCTGGACACCCTGAGTTGGTGGGTGAGCAAGCCCCCTCTGGGGGGGCAGGTGGACACTGGAGATGGAGATCTAGCTCAAGAGGAGGGTCTGCGCTGGAGCCGGGAGTTGGGACTTTGAACGTATAAATGGCAGCTGGAGGCTGGGGATCGCGTGGGAGGCCCAACAGTGTCTGCAGCCGAGGGGAAGCGGACGGCGGGAGAGTAGGGGTTGGGGGGATCATGGGATGGACAGCGGGGAGCTGACAGGGAACAGGGCAGCCTGGGGGCGCGGGAAGGGGCCAGGCTGCAGAAACACAGAGAAAAGAGAGAAGATTTAGTGACGGCGGCAGACCCACGAGGGGTAGGCGAGTGGCTGAGACCCCACCGGCCCCTCTGCTCCGCAGTGACTCCTGAATGTTTCGTCTCTGTCCCCCATCAGCTCACGGGTGGCGGCTCACTGGGCACCTGCGTGTTGTCACAGAGTGATGGGCTGGGCACCCGTGTGGCTGGGCAGGTGTGGGCAGTGGTCCTCGGCTGTGGACGGGGTCATGTGCCCAGGGCCCCCTTGTCTGCAGACAGCATCCCCGAGCTGTGTGGTGGTCACAGTTCTGGCCTCTGTGAACCCACCGTACGGACCAGGTGGTCCTGAGAAATCCCCATCTGAGGACAGTCTCTTAGTGACCTAGCGGCCACCATGCTCACATCCTCCCTGGGGCCTCCAGGGGCCACGGCCGGGCCCTCCCTGGGTCCTTCTGAGCACCTGGCACATCTGCTGTGGCCTGTGCAGCTGAGCAAAGGCCCCGGGCTTCCTGGCTTACGGGGCTGATTTTCTTGGCATTTTCTTTGTTATTTCTTCCTCTTCATTCCCAGGGGAAGGCTGGGAACTGGCACGGACTCCCTGGCACCCACACAGCTGCTGCCCCAGAACCTGAGCCAGGGACGGAGGTTCAGCTCCAGGTCAGGTGCGAACTAAGTTCCCATCCTGGATGCCGGCTGAAAGGAAGACCTTTTCCAGCCCTCACTCCCTGCCTGCCTTGTACCTCCATTCCGTTCCCTGTGAAGCGAGCGAGGCCGTTTCTACAGGCGCGTCCAGCTCTGGGCCGGCTGGTGCTGCCCTGGGACAGGGTCCCGAGACAAGCCCGACATCGTGTGTGATCCCAAGGGGGCGCCTTCCTAAAAGCTCACCCTAGAAAGGGTCTCTGTGCCGCCTACTTTATCCCATAACTCTTCTCTCAAGTGCCTCTTGGGGAGACACGGGACGCTGGATAGAAATTCAATGAAGAACAAGAAACTTTTACAATCAGGAGGAGATGGGACAGTGTGACTGACATCCTGGCGGGAGAGGCCCCCCTGCCGTCCTCGGCCCTGGTTTCAGATTCCCACTGGCCACCACCTGGCTGTGCGGCCAGGCTCATTACTAATCTCTGGAACAACCGCTTCTGAGAATACCTTCCAGGGCTGCTATGAGGGTCAGCGACCCTGTGTGCAAAGTGACTCCATGCATGTGAATACACTGTACTTCCCTGGACATCCATCGTCACCGCCAGGACCCAGACATGCCCCCTAAAATGTGACCTGGGAATATTCGAGTGGATGATGGACACGAGGACTGACACGAGCCCTCATTCTTCCCGCTTGTCCACTCACCTCCCTGTCTCCTGCTCCTCGGTGCCCGGCCTTTCCTGGCCCCGCCCCGTTGTGACCACTTATCCCAGTGGTAACCAGTGTGAGGCCCATCAATTCTCTTCCTACGTCTGTCCTGGCTCGTAGGTGTGACGGGGCTGTTGACCAACCAGGAGCGAGGGCCAGGGGACAAGAATAGGAATTCTTTCTCAACATCCTCTTAAAAATTCTCTAACACAAGTAATTTTTCTAGATTAACACTGAAATAAAAGTAGACTTAAAAAAAAATTATCACAGGGCTTCCCTGGTGGCGCAGTGGTTGAGAGTCCGCCTGCCGATGCAGGGGACACGGGTTCGTGCCCCGGTCCGGGATGATCCCACATGCCGTGGAGCCGCTAGGCCCGTGAGCCATGGCCGCTGAGCCTGTGCGTCCGGAGCCTGTGCTCCGCAACGGGAGAGGCCACAACAGTGAGAGGCCCGCATACCGCAAAAAAAAAAAAAAAAAAAATTCTCACAGAACAGAACTATTCTGCCCGAGAATAGTTTCATATCTTGAGAAGCCCAGAGAATTTAGGTAAATGTATTGTTTCTACCAGGAGGGTTTTCCTTCTCTCTCTGTAGATGAAGATGCTTCCACATCCACCCGACAGCGGTAGAGCTGGATGGAACCATGCTGCTGTTGCTCAGACAGCTTATGCCCTCCAGGGAGTGCATCTCCCTTCCCGGGGAGCCGGGCCACCCGCGCCAACCTGCCCCTCCACCTTCCACATTTTCTCCATCCCGTTGACTCATCTGGTAAGAACATCTTTCTCTAGATTGGTCCATGTGTTGGTGAGTTGAACTAGAATCCAACTGCTTATCACATTGGCCTTGGAGATATGCCTTTCCTCCACTTTGATATCATATTCAGGTTCTTGGTAGGGTGGTGCGGAGACCCCAGCCAACATCCTCTAGTTCACGCGGTTTATAACCCCGTTGCATACACAAGGCGTATGCAAACACCACGTGTATCCCTACTGTCTGTAGAGAGCGTGGATCTCTTGCACACTCATATTTCATGAATCCTCCCTCGCAAGAACCTTGCAGATGGTGGGACCTGGCATTTGCTTTTCCCCCCTGTGTGTCACTCACTTTAGCTGCTTCACAGTTTTCATCTCATCTAATCCTCACTCAGTCCTGCAAGGGCTATATAATTTTCCTGGCTAACGTTACAGAAGTGCTAGAAGTCACCAAGGCTTAGCAAAAGCCAGACAGGTGCTGACAGCCTAATTCAAAGTTCGGTGAAACACCAACACTTCCAACTCCGAGTTCAGAGATTTCCAGCTACTCTCATGAAAACAGAACTAACAAATCCAGACAATACGTGAACAGGCCAGTGAGGCAGCAGACAGAGCTGGGAAGGTTGGGCCATGTACAGGGAATCAAACCAAAACAAAGTTCAACAAAGCGACTGTGATGATAAAAATTATCAATGCAGTGACTGGTATTTTAATGGTCCTATTACATCCCTTTTCCACATAAGTATCTAGAAGGAGCTGAAATGGAAATGTTCATTTTGGGTATATGTGGATTTGCCTGTTGGGTCCCTTTAACCAGTGACATTGTCTTAATTAATATTCCATTTTCTTCAAACCAAACTTCATTTGAATTAGACAAAAATAAAATTCATTAGCATGAACTGGCCCTTCTGTGTCTCTCTGAGCCCAATTTAATTTTGCCATTGGCCTGTGATCCCACGTTTCTGAGGTCGGAAACGCAGCCTCTTTCTCCCACAGTAAACCCGGGGCATCTAGAGGACAATGGCTCATTTCGCCGTCAGTGAGCAATGCCCAGGACTTTCTCCCAGGCCCAGGGGCGCCCAGGTGGGGTCTGTCCCTATTATGCCGCTCGCCTGGTGTGGCCTGGTCTGCCCGTAATCGGGAAAACTCCGGGAAGCCTTTCAACTCTACCCGGGATTTGCAAGGACGGCTGATGGGATGCGAGGGTGACCCTGTGGACAGTTAAGGAGATGAAAGACAGCCGCTCGGATTAAATGAGATTTAGGAAATAAAAGGATTAACAGGACACAAAAGCTAGATTTACGGTTTTATTTAGGCAGCGCAGTGTGGCATGCGGGACGCGGGACATCCAGAAAGAGATAAAAGAGACTAACTCGTGGGGTCGCGGGGCAGCAAGGATGAGCAGGGTTCCCCCCTACCGAAAGCCTGCTAAATCTTCTGATAATTGAAAACGGGCCAGAAAGGGATACTTCCCCATGGCTAAGTCCGGCTCCTCCCCCAAGTAATAAGAAGAGATACAATGACCAGCCATCTCCCCGACTGGGGGGTCGGGCCTCAAAGAAGCTTAGGATGCAGGAAGCTCATTTTATGGCAAAGTCTAATTCACAAATTGTTTCTATCAAAAGCAACAAAGCAAGTTTAAAATTGGGGGAGGTGGGAGACTTAATATCATTTGTGGGGAGAAAAATCTCAAAGGTCCCCCCTGCTGTTGATTATCTTTGCTCAGTATTTCTCTTCTCCCAAATTGTCGAAGCAGAAATCCTGAAGCTAAGAGGGGCGCGGCATGTCTGGTCTAACCCCTCTGTGAGTGGGGTGCTCTGTCCAGCACGCTGACAGACGGCTGTCCCACGGGCAGGGACCCTGCCGGCCGTGAGTCACCTTGTGCTTACAGACGACTGCCCTGCAAGTGCAAGGCAGAGTTTCTCCATCGTTCTCCTTTCATTTACCAAACTTCACCACCACTGGTCCCTGCTCTGCAAGATGGTGAAGCTGAGAGCAAATCCACTGTCTCACTTACAAAACTGCCACTCAAACATCTGAAATTAGCCAGTAGGATGTCCTTAAATACCCGCTTCCTTGGTCGAACTCACCTCCCTTGGTAATGCCGATGATTTGATTCCCGGCTCCTTCGTTGGGAGAGTGCAAGGGAGGAGGGTGTTGCCATGAGCCTCCTGCACCCCATTCTCCATGCTGTGCCCAGAATCACTGGGAGGATTTATCTTCCCGATCGGGTGTCTTCTAATCCCTGGATCACTGTGCCTGATAAAAACAGTCCCCTGAAGTTATCCACACAGGGTCCTGTCCAGTGTGAGGCTACGAAACCCGACATTGGGAACTGACCCGAAGAGCTGTCATTAGTAGACGTGACCACATCTACTCATTTGGTGATCACTGGACGTTGACGGGGCACCTGCTGGCTACCTGGTGTCTACCTGGTACTGGGAGGGGGTGATCCAGACACGGTCACGGCCCTGAAGGAGCTCACAGTTCAGGACAGGGAATCAACACCAGCAGTCAGAATTAAATGTGATACAAGCTATACAAGAGGGAAGTTCCGGAGACGGAATACCCGAATGCTCACAGGTAAACGATGAGGATGAAACTTTCTCAGGAGGAGGGGGTATGCGTGTAAGGTCATGAAGGCGGGTAGGAACTTGGCATATTCAGGAAACCACAAGCGAAGTCAGAGGCCTATAACCCAGAGTGAAGTGGTGTGAGGAGAGAGGGAGGGAGGAGTAAAAATGACCTCCTGCCCTGGGCATGGAGACTTGATGACACGTTTGCCTGAGACTAGAGACTGGACATAGGATGAAGAACAGGTTTAGAGCGGGTGGCAGGCGGGAGGGAGTGTCGTGCGTTACCTGCGCTAACGGTGATAAAGGTCACTTTGTATATCACTGCCTCACGACTCCTGTGCGTCCGCTTGTTGAACTCATTTCCTTCGGATCATATTTTTGAAGTTATAAAATATATATATATATATATATATATATATATATATATATATATACACACTTCCTAAACAGAAGTAGACTGAGTGAAAGGACATCTGAGATGAAAGAAATCCCGTGATTACTTAGTGATTTTCAAATAAAAATAGAGCCGAGGCCCCTGGTCACCGGACTGAGCAGCAGGTGTCGGGGAGCCCTTGCCTGGGGGGCGAGGAGGGCCCCCCCCCCGCCCATTGTCAGGACGGCAGCCCAGCACTGTCCTTCCACAGAGAAGGAAACCAGCCCAGGGAACAGAGGCCCAGGGAAGAGAGAAGCGGGAAGGCCGGTGGTGGCAGAGGCACAAACTCAGGGTCGGCCAACACACATTACCGTGTCCCGATTGGGGTCTGGTGGCCGGGGCTATGGAAGCAGGTAGACCTGGGTTTGGCCCCTGACCCTGCCACGCACAGCTATGTGACCTTTGGCAGATCACCTGACCTCTTGATTTTCATTCCCCTTACCTGTAAAATGGGGCTCATTATAGGACCTGCCCGACAGGGTGGCGGTGCTGAGCTTAGCACAGCGCCTGGCAGGCGGCAGCTCCTTGGGAATGTCAGCTACTCTCCATCCTTCGAGGGACAGAGAAGAAGGGTATTATCTCATTTAGCTTAAACTCTCGAAGCTTTGCAAGGCGAGGACGTTCTCATCCTGCGCGGGAGTTTGCTCCTGTGATCTCCCATGTGAGAAGCAGCTCTGCTGCGTGATCTCATCCCCACAAACAGATGAGAGGCAGGCGCTCCCCCTAGGGCACCACTCACCCCCGATCGCCTGGCTCCGAGTGTGTATTAATCCCAAGACCCCCATCCACCCACACAGATCAATGGTGCAAAAGCAGACAGAGCAAGAAGCTGGGGCTGATGGTAAAGGCGAGGGCAAGAGATTTAGGTAAGGGGAGGGAAACGTGAGCTGACATGCACAGGAAAGGGGTCCAGGCCCCAACCCGGGTGGAAAAAGAGGAAAGGATTTGTGTAGACAGAGGGGAAGGTCCAGTTCCAAGCCCTAAACCTCAGTCAGAAGAGCACCTCGTGTTTGCTCGGAGACAAAGTCCTGCTTTGGCAGACGACCTGCCAGCCGTCCTCTGCTGTTAAGTGGTGTCGGGGGACTTCCCTGGTGGTCCAGCGACTAAGATTCTGCACTCCCAGTGCAGGGGCCCTGGGTTTGATCCCTGGTCAGGGAACCAGATCCCATGTGCCACAACTAAGATCCGGCTCAGGCAAATCAATAAATATTAAAGAAAAAAAAGAAGTGGTGGTGGGTTGATGAAGTGGCCAAATCTTTCCTGAAATAAAGCAGCCAAGTAACACAGCTGACCAGCATACCAGGAAGGACAGGAATATTCATAAAATACTGAAGCTAGAAGGAGGCTCAGTTTTCCTTCCCACTTCCCTTATTTTATAACTGAGGAAACCGAGGCTCAGGAGAGAAAAATGACATGTCCGAGGTCTCGGGTAAATAGCGAGGCTTCCTCAAAGCTAGAATTTGGTTTTCCGGTTCTTAATCCAGCTCACAGCTAGCTCAGACTTGATGACATAAAAATAATCTGGAGAGCTTGTTCGAAACGCAGGCATTTCAGGCCTCACCCCAAATATTTTAATTTAGTATAACTGGGGTGGAGTTCCAGAATCTTCGTTCACTTTGCGAAAAACAACGTGAGCTCACCTTTGGAAAGAACCCTTCTCTCCTGCGTGAAAGGATGTGGTGCCTTTCTAAGTCCCAAGAAAACCTCCTCACGGATGCAAGGAAGCATGAGGTGCACATTTTAACAACACATTAAAAAGAGCAAATGTTATTGATTTACTTTTTGAGCGGACGTTTTCTTCGTGGCCCTCTGGACAGGCTTTGGCCCGTCCGACGTTCTGGCCCTTCTGCTGCCGGCAAAGCCATCGCAGTGACGGATCCAAACGTGCAAGGGCCTAGGGCTCCGACATCGCTGGTCCCTTATGCTCAGAGGCTGTTACTCACAGTCTGGGTTGAAACAGGCAACTCCTACTGTTGTAACTCAAGCCGCAGGGTCCTACTGCTAATCCGGCTTCGTTGTTCTGGATTTTGTTGTTCTGGCTGTGGTTGAATTCTTCTCTAACAACGGTTCTATGTTCCTAGGCCCCTGGTGCCGTCTCCCTGGTGCTGCCTTCCGGGTACTGACCGTAGCATCCAACACCCCACGGATGGGGCGCAGAAAACACGGCGCCTGTTTGCAATCCCAACGCAAAACCTACAGTTAGGGGAATGCTGTTAATGTCTCGGGGAGCATTTATGGTACACTGTAAGTTTCAAATCAGAGCTGAGCTATGCTGCAAACCCAACTTCACGAGCGTTTGGGAACTTTAGCCAAGCGTCGTTCACTGGAAATGGTGCATTGTCGTAAGTTCTTCAAACGGTTTAACACAAAGCTAGAACAATAAATGCGACCCTAAATTTTATTTTTAGAAAGTGATATAGCTGAATTGATTTTTGAGAGACTCTAAAAGAAAAGACCTAAGTCTTGGGAACTGATAGGGCTAAGTTATTTACCATTTTGACTGTTCAATTTCCGCCGATAGAAACAGGAAGGAAGCTGTAAAGCGCCTGTCTATTGAAAAGAGACCAAAGTAAGAATGCAAATAAATACTGGGCCCAGTGGTTATGGTAACTGATGAACTCCGAGGGTTTTCACATCCTCTCCGGGGAAAAGAATGTTTTACGCTAATTTTTCAATGGTGATTGATGGCATTTAACCTAATACGTAGATCCCAATGAGAAAATAAAAATTTCTTCGCAGAAAATATTTTTCTGCTCCGATGCCAGTTCCAAGGCCTCAGCAGCTTAAAAAGGCAGAAGTATTTTTGTTCCAGTCAAACTTGATTGAGTCTTAAATCATTATAATGAGATTTTCAGCGGTAACAGCCTGTTCTCTGCTTCTATTTTCCTTGCATCTGAGGCCTCCATGCAAGGCTGCTTGTGGGGAGAACGTGACCGTGTTATTTCCTCTGGGACAGACACTGAGATGCCCCGGAGTCTTGGCCTTGTTGAATGTGTGCTTTGTTAATCAACGTTGAGTGTCCACGGGACACCAACAGAAGCCCCGTGGGAAGGAAGGGATGGTGCGTGGACGGGTCTGTCATGTCAGGCCAGCGTGACCGTGCCATCCAAGACAGCTGTTCCTGTTTGGCTTCTGACTTCAAAGCCTCTCACTTTCCTGAACATGCATCCCGAGTTTTATTTTCCAGGGCTACAAACCATGCCATCCCCAAGGGCACAAAAGGTCAAGCTTTCATCCATGGCCGAAAGGAATATGTACTTGGATCCTTTCCTTTTTTGTTTTCCTTTGGGGAAGTCATAAAAACCGCTTTGATAATTAGTAAACAGACAGCATGTTCCCAACCCTCATAAAACATAAAGGCGACGTGAAAACCCAGCCTTGCTTTCAAGTCTCATGCAGGCTCCTGTTCCTGGGGCCCACGTCCTTCTCCTGAGTGCCGGCGAATTGTTCAAGCCGCACTGCTGTGTCTGTCCACACCGCCTGGCTAGCCCCGGAAGGAGTGGGACCAGGGTCAAGTTCTGTCCCGGCTTCTCGAGCTAAATCCATTGAAGGTGAAGGAGAACCAGCCTGATCTGTGATGGATCGGAGGCTAGAGTCACACCCTGGAGGCCGAGAAAGTTATTTAACTTTTCATTAGATATGGGAGCTCCATAGATAGATAGATAGATAGATAGATAGATAGATTTTTTTTTCTCTTTCTGGTAGACTCAGCAAAATCACTCAGAGCACAGAGAAGAATTTTTAAGCTGTTTTGAGTTACTTTAAAATTCTCAACCCAGGTTCTTCATTAACTCAAGGAAATGAAAATATTAGGGGCCATATTTGAATCCTTAATACGTGGTTGGCTGATGCCACATCACAAGAACTAGCAAACTGATCGCCTGCCTGTCCACTCAGCCTAATGACTCTGCAACGAACAGAAAATCTGCTAGAGCCTCGTCTGAGCGACACTCCTGTTTCAGCTAAGATGGTCTATGGCCGTGCAAAGCAGGCCGCGGATGGGGCCGTTCTATGAAGAATTTACATGTAGCTTAAAACAAACTGCAAGGAGATAGGAAACTACAACAGAATGATGTGTGGGCATTGCTTTCTTTCTTAATATGTTTATAATATTATTCGTACAAAAAAATTAAGGTGTCCTTGGTTGAATATGCAAGAATGGGGCCTTGACGTGGCACCATCGTGACGTGAAATAATCCCCCTGCGCGCTCAGCCCCAGCGTTGACGCAGGGTCCCCTCCACGTGGTCCCACCACTCCCACTGCCAACCCAACAACGGTTCCCCTGGAACCCGCTGAACTGCATTTACCTCAAGAATTCACTTCACTTTGGCAAATACCTATCAACACAGTCCTGTGGTCTTTAACCCCATAGGCAAGTCACTCACAATCTAAGTGCAGAGTTCTAGTAACATGAAATCTGGGGCTTTGTTCTGTCTTGATTTCATTGAGATATAATTGACAAATAAATTGTATTCATTTCAGGTGTAAGACATAAAGGTTTGGCATCTGTATACATTACAAAATGAGCACCACAGTAAGTTTAGTGAACGTCCATCACCACGCATAGCTTTGAAAAAGTTTCTTTCTTGCGATGAGAACTTTTAAGATTTACCCTTGTAGCAACTATAGTCACCCCGTTGTACGTTAGGTCCTCAGGACTTATTCATCTTATAACTGGAAGTTTGTGCCCTTTGACCCCCATCACCCATTTCACCCACTCCCACCCGCCACCTCTGGAAACCACCAATCTGTTCCCTGTGTGTACAAGTGCAGTTTCTGTTTTTTAGGTTCAACAGATGAGAGGTATCATACGGTGTTCGTCTTTCTCTGTCTGACTTACGTCACTTATTATGACTATCTCTAGGTCCATCCATGTTGTCACAAACGGCAGGATTTCATTCTTTTTTTTTTTTTAGTTGTTGGGGGTAGGAGTTTTAGTAAGTTATTTATTTATTTTTGTTGTGTTAGGTCTTCGTTTCTGTGCGAGGGCTTTCTCTAGTTGTGGCAAGCGGGGACCACTCTTCATCGCAATGCGCGGGCCTCTCACTATCGCGGCCTGTCTTGTTGCGGAGTACAGGCTCCAGACGCACAGGTTCAGTAGTTGTGGCTCACGGGCCTAGTTGTTCCGCGGCATGTGGGATCCTCCCAGACCAGGGCTCGAACCCGTGTCCCCTGCATTAGCAGGCAGATTCTCAACCACTGCGCCACCAAGGAAGCCTGGATTTCATTCTTTTTATGGCTGGATAGTACTCTGACAGTAATATATATAAAATCACAACTTTTTATCCATTCATTCATTGATGGACACTTAGGTTGTTTCCATGTAGTGGAAATGATGGAAGTATTGTAAATAATGCTGCAGTGAACATGGACATGCAGATAACTTTTTGAGGCAGTGATGTCATTCCCTTGAGATAAATATCTGTAAATGGACCTTTGGTGATTCCAGATCGCAGGGCAGCTCCAGTTTTAAGTTTCTGAGGAAGCTCCGTACTGTTTTCTTCAGTGGCTGCACTGATTTCCATTCCCATGAAAAATATGAAATTTTGTTTTTAAAAACCGACTGAGACAGTAGCCTCTGAATCAGAGGACATAGTTTACCTCAAAACGTAGAAAATGGACAATGTTTCAAGCCATTTACATTTTCCAAGGGAAGCGAAGAATATTGTAATAACCAGTGTTTTCATATCAGATAATCAATGGAATCTCCAGCTGGTGCTCACCACCGTCAGGGTGCTCACATGCATCCTCCAGCCTCCTTTTCAAGGACGTTGACCGTTTGACTAACTACGGCCTCCAGAATGTGACCAGCAGTGAGGTGTCACGTCCAGCCTGGGGAGACGAAGTGTCCAGTACGACTTCTCTGTGGCTTCTTGCCCTGTCCACGTGGCTGGGAGTGAAGGGGTGTGAGGTTGCAAAGCACATGTTGGGGGAACATAGATCCCTGAGTCACTGTGTGGAGGAGAGCTGTCCGGCCCAGCTACCCAGATCCCATCAGACTCTGGGTGAGAACTGAGCTCTAATTGTGCTAATAACCTCTTTGGAGTTATTTGTCACAACAGCTAGCCTTTGTCACCCTTCTAAATCGTGACAAGCTCTGGGAGATCTGTCTGTGGAAACTCCTCACTCACTCTGTCTGATTAGATCTCTGTTTTCATCATGGATTAAACCCTGTGTCCCTTTGGAAGACACTGATTCTATTTCCCAATCTCAGTTCTTATGTCTGCAGTGGAAAGAGAAACCATAAGATTCTCCAAAGTATTGAAAACAACACATGGCCTAATACGCTTGTGTTGCCAACTTCATGTTGTCTGTGAAAACCCAAAGAGCTCTAACTAGATTCCAAATGGCCTCTTAGTTTGGAATTTTGTTTTCCCTCATGGTGTTCCCTTTGCCCGAAATATCTTTCCCCTCCTCTCTGCCTGGCACAAACCACACGCTTCAGGCCCCCTTCTCTGCAGTGTCTTCTCTGCAGTGTCTCGGGGCCACTCATGCGGGATACATCCTCCCCTCCTCTGCCCCGGCAAAGCTCAGCCGTGAATTCCCAACCAGCAGAGCAAAGTCTTCTTTTCAGTCTATATCCTATTTGCCTCTTTAGCATTTGTTAGTATTGAAAATTCCTCCTTTATTCAAAAAATATATATATCTCTTCTCTTAGTTTGAGAGCTTCTCCTCCCTCTGGATTCCCTGCCTACCTTTTTACTATCCTTCTCATCTCCTGACCTGATCCATCCCTGCCCCTCGTAGATATTAATGTCTTCAGGATCATCTCTCCTCACTTCACCAACTCGCTGAAGACACATCCTCTCCCTTGGTTTCTGTAACAAGCAGTAAGCCAGTGACTTCGAAGGCTGGATCTCCAGCTGACCTCTCCCCTGGCCCCCAGCCCCTACATCCAACCATCCACCAGAAATCTCTACCTAGACCTCCCGGCACTGCACACACAGCCTAACCTCCTTCCTCCCCAAGCCCACCCTGCCCCCCGCCACCCTGCCCTCCATCTGCACCGTCCCCAGCCGATTGCTACCCAAGCCAGTGACCTCCAGATTCCTCCTCTACTCTCCCTCCTCCGCATCTTCCACGTACAAGTTACCACCAACTCCCATTAAAATTTCCTTTATGTAAAGCAAAGAACATGGATGAGTTTCGGCGTCAGAGACCTAAGCCCAAATCTTGACTCACTCACTTCCTAGTCATAGGACTTGGATCACATTACCTAATCTCGCTGAGCTTCTACTTTCTTATCTGTAAAATAGGGATAATAATTAATGTGAACTTCTCATGAGTGTTGCAAACAGTTAAGTGAGAAACCTAGGGAAAATGTGTAGTGAAGGCAGGCCAGATACGCACAAGTTTTGGTTTCTTGTTTCCTAAAAGCCCACATTCCCGCTGCCTTGTCTCAGGACTTCGCCGCCTCTCACCTGGGTTATTGTGGTGGCCCACAGACAGCCTTTCTGCCCTCTTCTCTGCCCTGCCCCTCCCCCAAGTGTTGTTTTTTTTTTTTAAAATGCTGCAGGTTGTGACTTTCTGACTCACAAATCAGTCCCGTCACCCCCCAGCTTCAATCTTTTCCCATATCCTAGAGATAAAACTGCTTATCCCCCACTCCTATCACCCCACCTTTCTCTGACCACGTCCTGCCTGTCCTGGTCAGAGCTCTCGGATTGCAAAGTTCAGATACTCAAACCAGCTTAAGAGAAGGGGGCGTTTCTGCAAGGACGCCAACAGCTCTTGGACCGGCAATGACCTTGGACCGAGTCCAGGCCTAAGTAGACTTCCAAGCCCCTCCTTCTGGCCCCAAAATATAGAACGTGGGGAAATGTAATAAAATAGCTTTTTTGGTCTCTATACATGTTTAACGCTAAGGGAGGAATCCCTAGGTGCCGGGAATAGGAGCTCAGATTCAGAGCAGCCAGTAGGAGATGAAGCTTCAAGCCCAGAAGCTTCCAGGGCTCTGCTGCCTGCAGGACAGGTGTGGGGCTGGGACCAGCCGCACGGGGGAAGTGGGACCTGCCTGCCTACATGAAGCTCCTGACCCGGGTCGTAAAACACTGAAAAAGAAGGACAAAATCCTCCCAGAGAGGCCAGCCACTCACCCAGTTTCTGGAGGAAGGTCCCCTGGTGGAAGCAGAGCTCAGGACCTGCCAGGGGTGCCCGGAACCCAAACTCTGACTTCACAGGACACGGGCCGGAGACCAGGCAGGAGTGAGTACAGCACCTTCCTCTGGGGCCGTGTGTGACGCCTGGGTCGCCTGCGTGTCCCACAGACACAGCACCTGCCAGAGACTCATCCTCGGGGGCGATAACACGAGGGCCATGACTACCGGTTACCCGGGTGCCTCCTTTCTGGGCCACGAGCTCCTCCAGGGCAGACTGTCTCATCTGTCCTATGTCCCCAGTGCCCAGCCCATCCGTACCACATGGGCGGGACTCAGAGGGGCCCTCCCTTGACCTGTGAGTCCAGCCTTCCACCAAGTCTGTCCCCATGAGTGATCCCACAGGGGTCCCCCGACGCAGGGTCCCAACTTCCTCAACTGATGGAGAAACTGAGGCCCGGCTGGTGAGGGAGACCGACCAGGTCAGGGCCTTGGGTGGGAAGGACGTGTCCTCCCCACCGTCAAGCAGGTAGGACGATTCCAGTCACGTTGCTGCTTCCTCCAAAGCACAGAGCTAGAGAGGACTCCCAGCCCCCAGGCGCTCGTGCACAGGGGACCGGGCATCCCCGCATGTGCCATCCACTGTGGAGGAATGAACGTTCCCAGGCCCACCACTGCTTGAGACCCTCTTGTTCTTTATTGCATCTCCCTCAGTGCAAACTGGGCCCCCTGGGAAAGGTCCAGCCCCCTGGGCTTTGAAGTTTTTATCTGAGACTCTCCTGGCCCCAGTGACATGGACAGGGAAAAGACAGCATCTCCTGGCCCTGCAGAGACAGCCCAGCTACAACTCTGCCCTCCCGGAGCCCGTCCACGATGCTGGGCCAGGCCGGGCACACACAGGAAGCTCTGCGTATCACTCGGGCAGGAACCTGCAAAGCCCTTCCTATGACTGATAAACACTGTTTGGTTTGGATCCAGAGGAAAAATAACAGAGACGGTTGGGGAAAGCACAGGGACTCCAAAATGAGAGAGCAAAGGAAGATCATTGCTTTGAACCAGTGCTGGGGGAACGCCCCTAGGAAAGTGAGCCAGGGAGCAGGGACATGGGAACTGCCAGCCTCCCTCCACCGGGCCTGGGGACGCGCAGGCGCTGGGCGGTGGCTGCAGGAGGACCACCAGGGCAGGTCAAGAAATCAGGCCCCCTTAGGGCTTGGAGGACCTTGGGTGGCTGCTCCCAGGGACAGGTCCCCCCTCCCAGCGTGAGTGACAACAAGACAACGTCTGAGAGGAAGAAGGAGCAGATGGGTAGCTGTGCTTTAAACGTTAACCCTCCCTAACAACAGGGTGATGGGAGTATTTGTTTTGGGGGTGGTGGGTGGTGGAGAGCCCCCCGTCCCCAGGGATGCATGTTGGACCGATTCCGGGAGACTCTGCTTTGCTGAGTGAGGGGCGCAGTTGAGAAAGAAAGCAAAGCTGCTGAGGATGTTAGGAGGGATTTTCAGGGCCAGGCCAGGGCCAAGTAAGAGAAGAAACAGCTGGCAGGAGAAGTTTTGGGGGATTAAAGAAATGTCTGATGGGGAGTTTAATTTACTCCGAGCCATGGCTGTGATTTCTCCTCTCTGCCTCTCCAAGAAGCTTTCCTGAAGTTTTCAGGAAAATATGCATTTCTTCCTCAGGCTCTGTGAGATGGGCTTTGCTTGATGGGGTGCTGATTTTGGAATCATTTGGGTGTGGGGGACAGCTGACTTCTCTGTGGCCTGCCCAGCTGGGTTATACTTTTAAATAAATTGTTTCTGTGGAACTTCCCATGCCAGGCCTTGGACAAAAGTGCCAAATTGGCATGAATAAAGGAAAATGATTTCTTCCCTTATCTCCACTCCCAGAACTCTGCAATTGTAGTTAAAGCTCGATGATTTATTAATAATTTAATGCAGTATGGTACTTATTGAGAAATTTTGTACTTTGTTTTTCATGGTGGCAGACTCATTAGGGAAGAATAGAGCTAAAAAACAAACAAACAAACAAACAGAAGTTGCTAGGCAGGACCTAAGGAAATGAAAAACAAAATAGACTTTTTTTATCCCCAAGTTCTAGGCTCACTGAGAATGATTAATCCAGAGTGTCCCAGAGTAGATGTGGATAAAGTCTGGGTAGTTCAAGGGCAGAAGGAGGACAGTTTAAGGACTAACAGAGGAGCAGGAAAGAAATGGGGCAAGGGTACGAGGTGGCTGCTGAGTGTGGGCATCAGAGCTGGATGGCTGGGCTGTCGTGGTCAGGATGCGTCAGGTTATGCTGCATTAACAAATGCTCCCTGAAACTCAAGGCCTCACACGGCAGCGGATCTGTGAGTCAAGCTGCTGTAAGTTAGCAGCTTTCTGGGCTGTTGGCTTCCACGCAGTGACCCAGGGACCCAGGCTGCCTCTGTCTTGGAACCATGCCTTCTAGAACACAGGACTTCCAAGGTCACTCCCAAGGGTAGTGAGAGGACAGATCTGTAATGCCCAGTATGGCAACCACTAGCCTCATGTGGCTACTTAAGTTTCAATTAATTAGAATTAAATAAAATTTTAAATTCAGGCCCTCAGTCCCAGGAGGCCAGTGGCTAGCACAGTGGTCAGTGCAGATATGGAAGGTTTCTGTCCGGGCGGAAGGTTCTGGTGGACAGAGCTGAAGTCAAGGATCACAGGGCAGGGGCTCTGTGGCCACTCTGGCAGGTGACCTACATCACTTCTGCCACAGCCTACCAGCTGGAACCCATCCCTAACCCCAGCCTCACAGCCACACCCCCCAAAGCGGGGTTGGTGGGTACATAGTCTCTCCCACATGGGCTGAGAGGGGACCCCTGGTCCAGCGAGGAGTGACCACCCCAGGTGGACCAGGGACTCAGGTGAAGCGGTACAGCAGAACAAGGCCAGATACCTGATCCTCTCCATTTATTTGATTTAGAAAAATAAAGAAAGAGAGCGTTTTTTCCACGTCTGCTTTGAGCACCTTTTATCTGAAAGCGGATGAGGAACCACACACAAGGCCAAAGGCGAGCGCTGGAACCTCTGAGGGGCCCTCAGCACCCGCTTCTGCTGCCGGAAACCCCAGCACCCTCCCTGGAGGTGGTGGGGGGTGAGAGGGGAGCACAGATGTTGAAATCCAGCGGCTCTGACTGCGCATCCTGGAAGGAGGGTTGGGTCCCAGGAGCAGGGCTGGGAAGTGTGCTACCACACGTGGCGTCCTCACCGTGACCATGACGGGGAAGGAACACAGGGTGACACAGGGACGCAGAACCAAGCCAGGGTCAAGCGGCAGCAAGACCACAAGAAGGGAAAGCCGTTCAGGAGGTCAGAAGCCGGGAGGATGGGGAAAGTTCCAGAAGCTCCGTGCAAGGCAGTTCAGGGCAGAGGGTTCACAATGGATTCTGCAGCGTCACCAGGGTCTCAGACAGCAGGCTCTTGGGACACCGGCCAGGAGGCCCGGGCAGGACCAGGCCTTGGGCCACCTCCACGTCTCCAAGTCCGTGTCCCCACCTTGACTGGTGGAAAGGATCACTCCCAACTCCGAGGGTTGCAGTGCAGCTAGGAAACCCCTCACAAATTCTCTTTCTCTGATCTTCTCTTATTGGTTTATTTTCTACCCTATCTTTTAAGACAGCATTAAAACCCTGCCCCCTTCATGAAGCTCATGACATTTTCTCCTCTAAAAATGTTGAGAATTTTTCCAAATTATTTTGAATTTCACAAAATTACAGCCCAGCTTTGTAAGTCTCTCCCAATTATATCACCGTGTAGACATGTATTGTTTTGCTCACGACTTTTTTCTGGGGTGCATGTGTATATATCGTCCCTCTAACTAGAATAAGAGATTGTTATAAGCAGGGACCTCTCTTAGAGTAGATTTATCGTAGGTCCTCCATGAGTTATGCTGCTAACTTGGACGGGCTCGGGTCCCCCGCTTGTGCCGTGTGAGGTCTGTTTTGGTCTGCGTATAATTGGAATGAATTTTCACTGATAACCCAGACATAACCCTGGGTCACAGGAAATTATTCTTCTGAAACAGTGACTCTCAACAAAACCAGGGCTTGTTTCTAGAATACTGTAATTCTGTCCACAAGTCTCAAGGAGAACATTTAATAGAAAAGTCCAGAGAGGAATGAGTGAGCAAGTGATCCCTGGTCTCAGGGAGAGAGGGCTTCCATCATGGGGATGGACCCCTCTGCTGCAAAGAAGCTTCAAGACCAAAGGATGAAGGTGCCAGGGAAAGGCCTGGCTCTGCCTCAAAATCTCGGAACGCTGAGCTGAAGCACAGACCCCTTAGAGTTTGAGGGAGGTCGTCCTGGTGACAAATAGAAGGAAATATTGTTTACTACAGTAGGTTATAAACATATGGGGCGAATTATGCTGAGAATGTCAGGGGAAATTGTAAATAGACTCAAAATGGATTCAGATACATGTGTGCATAATAGACCTTATTAACAGGGTCTTGAGGGAAAGTTGGGCAGATTCTGTGGACGTCATTAGTCCTTTCAGACCAACGAAAAAGGAATAGGAACATTACAATATTAAAACTCTAATATTCAAGCAACACACGTCTCCCCGCATCCAGGTCAGAGACAAGCACAGGTATGGGGGATTACTGGCCTGACATTCCATGGCATTTATTAGGTTCTTATCTTTTAATACCTTAGAGTCAAGAGCCTTGGGGTATGTCTATACTGAATGGGATTAAGTGAACTTAAAGGCAATGGAAGTATTGGTTGAAAAATGGTTGACGTTTCTGGGAGAAAAGTTACCTTTGCGATACTAAATAATTTGTGAATACAGCCAACCTCCCCCATTCCAAAGAACCCAGTTAAATCAATCCTGGCATCTATTCAACCCCTAAAGCAGTACATATGGCCTCGGAGTGTTCCAGTGAGATGTGTATTAGTACCCGCCATCAGAAGCTTATCTTGCCCCAGAGACAGGAGGAAGGCCATGTTTTAAACCCCACTTAAGTAGAAATGCAAGCAAGAAAAGAGCAGAGGGGGCTGCTGTCCTTAGACACAAAGAGGAGCATTTACTTGACTAGAGATGGTGGAGGTGCACTTCCAATGGTCTGGGGTAGACCCACCCCCTGTCTGTGGCTTGGACAAGAGGTCCCAGGAGGGACGATGACCTGGGAGGACACACAGCAAGGGGTGTGAGGGTGGGGACCAGGTCTGCCCCTGCCTCCCATCCAGGCCACCCAACACTAAACTGTGTTCATGTTCTCCCAATTAGCTTGAGTCCGCGATAAAGGATTATAATCTGAAATTGAGGCTTTTTATTCCAGGATTTTGTTGGAAATGCTAACATTAAATAAAAGCCTGTAGGTTTAAAAACAGTTTGAAGGAAGTTTGGGCATGCTGGCGTGTGGAGCCATGCGTTCAAGGACACATCGGAAAGCAGTTGACTGATGACCAAGGTGGCGAGTGACAGTACTTGCCTCGAGAAAACAAAGGATGAGTTCGCCCCTGCCCCACAGAAGGCTTACCCCCAGGTGGAGGGGACACCTGCCCATGTGCCCCGCTCTGAACTGTTAACGGCTTCTGTTTCCATGGACAGCAGACTTCTGACCATCACAATCTTTCTCCCTGATTTTGCTCAGAGGATTTGGAGGAATGAAGTACAAAATTAACATACCGTTTGTCTGAAATTTTTAAAACCTGGCACTTGTGATTTATATGCAATTAAAGACCAATCAACCACCTCCACCAAGGAACCTGTTGCCAACCCAGTGAAGTTTCAACTTGGTTTGACCCTGACCTACAGCAAGAACCACATTTTATGTCACAACCCAGGACACACACCGACACTCAGACACACAACTGAAATGCAAGTTCCCTGAAATAATACTCAGCCTCACTACCCGAAAGCCACGCAGATATTCTCTATTCTAGTGACTTATTTTGGTAAACTCTGGTCATCCTGTTCTCAGTGCTTTGATGACCCACAAGTGGTTCGCGACCTGCAGGGGGAGGACCTGGGTAAGTATGAGTCCCGGACTAGGACCCGCCGAGGCTTTGGGCCGAGTTCAAAGTGTACTACCTGTGTGCTCGCTGCTGGGAATGCCGGGGAGGCTGCGTGGTTTTGAACGCTGAGGTTTCACGTTGGAAAGATAATGAGAACCCTCATTAGTTTGGAATGAGACGCAGAAAATGCACTGGTGGGACCTCCCCCTGGGGACCAAGAGAAGGAAGTGGATCTGGCATCTCCCGCGACAGCCCGGGTCCCCGTGAAGCACGTTTCTTTAGATTCTGATTTTCCAGCTCTTTTCTGAGAAATGCCGTTTCCCTCTGAGTCTCACGATCACGGAGATGGGGTGACAGGCAGTGGGAAGGGGCAACGACTGGTGCCACGACGTCATTGTTCCGAATGAAAGGTTTGCTGTTGGATAAGCGGCAATGGGGAAAAAGAGGCCAAAAAGAGCAAAACCTCAATTTTTCTAGATGCTACCAAAAGAAAACCAGACAAGCGTTTGGTTTGGGCCTTGTGGGAGCCCAGAAAACCAGATGAGACGTTTAAAATCCATGTGTGTAACTATTTTGAATTCGCGATGCTGAACGACGAGCTTGTCTGGCGTTTCCCCCCCAGAACCTCACGGAGAACAAAAGTCTTATCTCCACACCGTGCAGACACGTTGGAGATTTTCTCTGACAGCATCTTTTTTGGGGACTTTCATGGTGGAAAGTAAACTGTGCTCCATGACTTCAAAAATGCTGATCTTAAAGAATTGTCTTTTTTTGGTATGACTCCCAGGTACAGCTTCACATATTCCCTGTTCTTAAAGAAGTTTCTGAATTCACGGTGCGGCCAGTCGAAATTGGTGGTCTTCATTCGCGGGTGTTTTTGTTCAAAAGGAAACTGACCCGTGGAGAAGGCCAGGGTCAGGCTCTGATTTGGGTGAGGCGGTAGCTGCAGGGAAGCAGAAGCCCCACTCACCAGCTAAGCCCCCTCTCCACGTTTCTCTGACTCCCCCTGGTGCCACCGTGAGGGAGGGGACCGCTCCTTCTGGGTGAGAATCAGGAGGGGGGGTGAGGTTGGCGCTGCTCTCCAGGGAGTGAAGAAAGTCAGACAGTCGTGCTCATTTTCAAAGTCGTAATGCCGCCTTTCCAAGCCATAGAAATGGTCAGAAACAAAACTCTGGCATTATTAATACATTAGGAAAAGAATGGAAAACCATCAGTTGCTTGCAAACCTAGTTCTGGTTTACTCCCCCCAAGTTCATTGATAAATGCACTGGTTCCTGCGCGGCTTCCCGACGTACCCTTAGAGGGTGTTACCAACCAGCAGATTAGCGCTGGGACCACCATCAAAGAACACTCTGTCCAGGTGGCTGCAGTTGGATGGAATCAGGTTCCTTTGGTTAGGAAGCACCTCTGCAAACTCTGTCCTTACTCTTTCCAGGCACTTCTGCAGCTGACTGGGGACATCCATGCAGACCCCTGGTGGTCACCTCTGACCTTGAGGGCAGCGCCCTGCCACCCTGAAGGCGCAACCCCCCCCCCCCCACACACACACACACACAACCCCATGAGAACCTCCCTCGCTCAGGCCAATCACTTCCTCTGCTGGAAGGAGAAAGACCAGAACTGCTCTTTCTATGGGGCGGCCGAAGAGGGGCAGAAACACTGCACCATTTACAGCCTGTGCGTCACGTGATCCCATCTCGACGTTTCCTTGGCATTCAGAGGACAGAATCTTAGCCCCTCCAGCCAGCATGGCTTTTGCAAGATGTATCAGAAATGCAGCCAAGATTTCATCCCTCTGCCAAATTCCTAAGCTATAGTTGTCAGGGACAGGAGATGGTTTTGAAATTGGTGCAGAAGAGAGAGGAGTTTCACAATTTTATTTCTATGCTATATCTAAATATCTGTTTACTTTTATTAATACATGCACGCTCTCAATGTAGATTTTTTGCAGTTAGAATATACTTTAGTCTCTGAAAATCCAGAGCAGTTCTACTCTAGCAAAGCTGGACATGTCCTAGGAGGATGGAAGCATGACCGTGAACATGAGCCCTCCTTAGACTGTTGCTGTAAGGGTCGGTGGAGCCCGCAGGCACAGGCCAGGAGGGAGGACCGGCTGGCCTCCAAGACCAGGGCTTCATGACGCTATGTGGGGCTTGTCGTGACCTGTCACAAAACTGAAAGTCTGTCTGCAGCTTCACTCCCAAGCAGGAAGCAATGCTTGCTACAAACAAGACCTAGAATGTCCCCGTGGCTAAGGAAAAGGAGAAGGCAGAAGCTGGCCCCAGATGCCACAGAGGGCACAGCTGGAAAAAGACAAGCAGTACACGACCTGGAGAACTTCAGTTTGAGGGGAAAGGAGCTGAAGCCGTATCCCCAGGGGCTCTGCTCTCATGGTCTGGGGCGGGACCCAAGCTCTGGCATGTGTTAAAATCTCCCCAGGTAACTCCTGTGTGCAGCCAGGCTGAGAACCGCCAGTTCAGAGAAAAGTAGTCAATCAAATAGAGTTCCTACCAGGGTGAGACCCAGTCACTCTTAACGAACCATTTTGCTGCTTTCAAAGGGCCCTGAGCTCCTCATTCTTAATACGAGAAAATTAAATCCAAACTGTTCCAAATTATCATTCCTCATCAGCTTGCCAGATGTCCAAAGATTTGGAAAACAATGGGATGCTCATATAACGAGGGTGAAAATGTAATGGTGACACAACTCCATGCAGGGCAGTTTGGAAATATCTAGGCAAATTTCAAGCGCACCTACTCTTTGACCTGGCAATTCTTCTGGGAATGTATCCTTCAGAAAAAATTGCACACGTACAAGATGGCATATTTATAAAGTTATTCATTGCAGCATTGTTTGCAATGACAGAAAACTGGAAACACCCCAAGTGTCCCTCTGCTGGAGGTGAGGTGAATAAATTATGACGCTCTACACAATGGAATACTATGCAGCAATGAAAAAACAATGGGGACACGATCTGAAGACAGGTGTGGAAAGAAGTCAGAGACAAGTGGAAAAGGGAAGGTGTAGCGGAGGGGTGGGCATACGGGTGAAGGGGCTCGGAGGTACAAACTTCCTGGGGATATAACATCCAGCATGATGACTGTAGTTAATAATACTGGATTGCAAATTTGAAAGTTGCTAAGAGAGTAGATCTTAAATGTTCTCATTATTAGAAAAAAATCTGTGGCTATGTGAGGTGATGGATGTTAACTAAACATTGTGGTGATCGTTTCACAATACACACAAATATCAAATTATGCTGCACACCTAAACTAACAGAATGTTATATGTTGATTTTATCTCAATACAAAAATAAAAATAAATTTTGAAAAAGGAAAGGTGCAGATGATATAAGAAGAATTGGGGGAGGGTAAGAATATATTTGCTTATATTTACATAAAGAAACACTGGAATAGTATATAAGAAGCAAATAAAAGTGGTTACTTTTAGGCAGGAAGTAATGAGATAACGAGAACAGGGTGGGAAGAAAGGGGAGTAAAAGTCAGACTTTCAATCTATGACTTTTTATACTTTATTATACTTTTTATACTTTTGAATCAGGTAACTCTATTGCTCCTTCCAGAAGAATTAAATTGAAAAAAAAAAAAAGAAAGATCCTGAATTACACACACACACACACACACACACACACACACTGGGCGAACAGTTATGGATATTGGAACTGGATGAGTCTTACTTGATGATTTAGGGTCAAGATTCTGGTGCCCAGAAAATACAATTAACGCCCCTTCAGAACTTTGACAAACACTGATTTTCTTTTTTGGATTGGTGTGCTTTAAGTCCAGAATTTTTTAAAAGGAATAGAATCGTTAAGAGTCATAAGAAGCTTAAGTGTTGAAGAAATTTAGAAATAAATTATCCTATCCTTCTCTTTCAGGGAAGGACCCTCAGGTTCAGAAGACTCAGTCCACAGTCAATGTCACACAGTCAGAGGCAGAGACAGAGGCAGCTCTGGGCCCTCGGCCACCACTCTGTGCCCCTGTGTCACCACCCCACCCCCAGGTCCCACTGCAAGATGGCAGGTGGCCTCTGAGACTGCCCAGGAGGTGCTGTCGGTTCTGGACCACGGCCCCTTGAGGAAAGATGAGGTAAGGAACCGACATGGCTTCAGTCTGGAGGGGAGAAAGGCAAACTTTAATAAAAGCGAATCTTGAGTCATATCTAGGCAGTTGGAAAGGGAGCAGCTGGTCTCTGTCTTTAGTGAAGAGCAAACTAGAATTAACACCACCACATGAGGCAGGAGATTCAAGGAGGAAAGTCCTAATCTGGTTAGAGAGGAAGATGCCACAAAGGGGGCAGTGGCAGTGCCTCGTGGGGGTCTTTAGTGAGGTTTCTTTCTCTGCAGCAGTTCTTCCCAGCAGGTGTCATTATACACATCTGCACAGTTTGAGGAGAAGCTCCGCTAGGGCACCGCTGCGCCCGTGTCCCCCGCAGAGGCTGGGTCCACGGGGCAGGGGATGCGCTGAGCCTGGAGCGGCTCCCCCAGTCTCTGACGAGGCCGTGGTCGGAGGTCAGGTACAGCGGGCTGTGGGCTGGTCCAGGTCCCCTGGTCCTACTCCCAGCCCTGCCTGTGAAGTCGTTACCTGTGAACCTGACAGGTGACCAGAGCCCTCTGCACGGCGTGGATGCCACGCAAACCCACTGCCCTGGCGCCGCACCTGCCTCCCTGTAACCTTTCCAGAAACATATTTTGTACCCCGATTCCTTGTTTGGCCCACAGCTGGACTGTCCCAGCGTGTCCCGAGGCCTAGAGGTCAAGTAGGCTGAGTTCTGACCAGTGGGAAGGGGTGGATGGACGTGTGGCCCTGGGCCTGGCTCTTTAAGACTTCCTGCCCCTCTTCCTCCAAGCTCTTCCCCCATCAGACTTGATGCAGAAGAGCCCAGAGGACTCAACAGTCAGGCAGTAAGGGTGACAGCACCATACGAGGAAAAGAGAAGAAAAGAGCCGCGCTTTGAACCACTGCTTGGAGAAGAGCTAGTCACTGGCCAGGAACACCTGTTTAGGACTTTTGCATGAGAGACAAGCAGACTTCATTCCACTGGGCCACTGGCATCACAACGGTGTGAGGTCACAGCAGCTGGCGTCACAGAGGACCATTAAGGACAGGGACTTGGGGCTGGCCAGCTTCTTCAGTCTGGCACGAATTCATGACTCTTTCCAGGCTCCAGAGTGGACACTGAAACCACTGGCCGTTTTCCACATGGCATCAGCCTTGCTAAAGTAACATGTGGTACCCCCGAGCAGCACAGAAAAAATTCCCCTGTTGGAAGTAAATATTTGCTGAGTGAATGACTGAACTTCATGCCAACTCTCGTAGATGTGAAAGGCTAGGATTCATTATTTTATGAATAATCTACATTGTTTGCTACGTATTTTACTTGTATTAGACACTAAATTGAATCAGATAGTGTTTCTTTCCCTGTGCACCATTGGCACAGGATATTATTGAATTAACGTGAAACACTATATGTCAGCGCGGACAAAGAAGTTGGTGTACTGAGCCCATTCACTAGCCACCAAATTCCCGATCATTTGAGCATCCTCATCTCTCAGGCAAGGACAGAAGATGGGAGAATAACTCCCCTTTGGTTCCTTCTCCACATGCCTCCTTCACAATCATGTGTCAGCCCCATGGGAAACCCACACTGGTCATCACTTTGATGCCCCAGCAGCTCACCCATCATGGGTCTTTTTCAGCTTCAAGCCAGCTTCTGTCTTAATGTTGAACATGTGAGTCACGTGCTGAGCCCTCGTGCTGGGTTTGGGAATCTTTGTCCTGTTCCCTTGAAGTCCAGCTCTTTCGTGAATGTGTCATGCTCTATTTCCTGTCAGTAAGAGGGTCACTTCTAACTTCCTGTGGAGCACATTTTTCTAAGACTAATTCAAAGATACCCTGCAAAACCCTCTCCTGATGAAGAAATAAGTAATTGGATGGATGGTTAGGTGGATGGGTGGATGGGTAGATAGATGGCTAGGTAGGGGGATAGATGGCTAGGTGGGTGAAATGGATAGAAGGATGCTGGTCGTCCGCAGCCTCTACAGTATACGTCAGAACCCTGGAAACCTCAGAATCTTTGTGGGTCTCTAGATATCATGCCTCGGGAGTTTAGAATTGAGACCAGTTGGCCCTCCAAATGGTCACCTGTGCTCCCTGGCCAACATCCCAAGGAACCCTATTGAGAAGTTTATGTTACCCAGGCACAAGCTACCTTCTCATAAATATGGAAGTATCAGGGGAAAAAAATCAAATAATAGGTGATCTCAGGCAACATTTGCCTTTTCCCTTGAAAAATTTTGCAAAGTCTAACTTGAAATTTAGTTCAGTTAGGTTTTATCTGCATCTTGAGTCTGAGATAATATTTTCATGGAAGGTACCATTTTTTCTCTATTTTTCTCTCCCTTCTGACGTGATCTTGGACACTCTGCCCGGCGTGTCCAGCTTACAGACATTGCCTGCTTGGCACCATGTAGGACTGGTCTGCAGTTGGTTGAGAAAATGCCTGCATGGGTTTCTCAAAGGCAGCAGCGTTTGAAGTCAGAATGACAGCCTATGCTCATTCAAGCAGGAAACCCAGCCAATTGGCAATGACCCCCCGACAATAAAATATTAATACGAAGAAACAATCTTTTTATCGTCTAAGGTACTTGTAGCAGATTCTCTGAGAAACTTTCTTCCCTGCCTTATTCATTCATACTGTGTGGAATACACTGGATTCCATCTGCTTATAGCCCTGTGGGGGGATATCGTCGTGGCTTACATCCAGTGAGTCTTGGCAGGCACCCGCTGTACGTTCGTTGTTATTTGATGAAGGATTTGGCATATGTGCCGAGGTATGCCTTTTTGAGGTGTTCTCCAGAACGGGCTTCCTAGTTAAAGGCCCTCCCCTCAAAGACTCTTCCCAAAGAGGCTGCCGCAGAGCTTTTCTGTGGGTAGAAATTGCACAGGTAACCTGCTTACTTTATTTCATGGACGTGCAGAATTCCACTAACCCCTCCAGGATTTCTTAAAGTGGGGTTGGACCTCCTGGATGTGAGGGCGGGAGAATCCACAGAGGTTCTGCAGAAGCCAGAGAGCTGTTTTGTGGCAGCTGGCGCCGGTAGCAATAGACAGTAGAAGAACCTGTGGGAAGAAGCAGAAATTCTGTGTCTGCTGGGCCCCCTCCTTCTTCCCCAGTCTGCCTGGATTTCAGATTGGCCATCATGATGGGAAGAAGACCAGAGGAAGAGTGACCTGACCAGCTTCTGGCCATGACGAGGGGCCTTTGGGGAAGCAGAGGGCTCTTGAGTGACACACAAGGTCAAGGGGGTTCTGCCTAAAAGACCACAGTGAGCTTTCAGGACTCTGCCGGTTCCAGAGGCCGTCAAGCCATTCAAGAAGCCTGATCATCCCCCAGGAGCCCCGAGTGCTGGGAAGGACACCAGCTTCCCTGAGCAAGACCCTTGAAGAGCTTGGGCCAGAAGATGGACCTCAGGTCCGGGCCTGAAACTCCACGGGACCAGTGCCACTTCCTGCCCAGATCCACCCTTACTGCATGATGCCCAAAGTGTTTCCTCCGTTTCATCAAGACGGGAGCTCCCAGAAGGTAGGCATCATTGGAAACTATCTTTAGGGTCAGGGATGAACTTCCCTTCTGCAAATGAAGGCTTAGTGGGATAGCAAAGCACTCACAAGCATCTCAGCCCACGGGGATCTGAGTGGAGGAACCACACTTCCCAGAATATAAGAACTCCCTGGGCGGAGTTTTCCAAAGTCCCCAGGTTAGTGAGGTCAGAAACACCCTCCTCTACCATGGGAAGGAGATCCCCCCCAACCCCTGGCTATGACTCACCCTTCCCCACCACCCCTGGCTGTCCTATGGTTACTCTAGAGCAGACCATGGTCCTGGCTGCGGGTAGGGCTCCTGGCTGGAAGGTTCACCGCTGGCCTTGCCTTTCGACTCCACAGGAGCTGGAGAGAGAAAACGAACACTGCATTTAAAATGCTCTGGTGGATTTTTTTTTTAATTTTTTAATTTACTTTTGTTCTCTTAGTGCCATCTCCCTTACACCCTGGTAAAGGAGACAGGAAAGAGGCAAAAATCATCTTCTGAAATTGTGTTTATGAATTTCTGTCCTTGAACAAGGATGTTTTCAAACTCTGCACAGATGGTTCAAGCTTCCAAAATCTCTACACTTACACCAGCTCTATTTTTAGAGCCACATTGGAAGTAGCTGGCAGGGAGAAAGAATGGTTGAAATCAGGGAGATCCCAGAAAATCCAGGCTGTATGGTCCAAAACAATCTCTGCTTCTTGTAGCAGTGAGTGCCGGTATCGGTCGGCGAGGGTCTGGGGAACAGGAACTTTCTTTGCACCTGTCTCAGGGCTCCGAGGACCACTTCCCTCCGACCATCTGTGCGTCTCTCTCTAGATTCCTGCTTCTGCCTTTCCCTGGATTCTCTGTCCCGTGGAATTTTTTTCAAGTTAAATGGCTTAACTTTATCCTTTTTTCAATGAAGGTATAATCGACATGTGTTATATTAGTTTCTGGTGCACAACATAATGATTCAGTATTTGTGTATTTTGCAAAATGATCACCATACTAGTCTAGTTAACGCCCATCACCTCACATATTTATGGAACTTCTTTTCCTTGTGATAAGAACTTTAAAAATCTACTCTCCGGGCAGCTTTCAAATATGCAAAAACGGTATCACTAACTATAATCACCATGATGTACATTACATCCCCAGGACATACTGACTTTATAACTGCAAGTTTGTACTTTTTGACCTCCTTCCTTTTACCCACCCCCGACTCCAGCCTCTGGCCACCACCAATCAACATGAATGAGCTTTTTTTTTTTCCTTTTTTAAATTCCACACATAAGTGAGATCATATGGTATTTGTCTTTCTCCGACTTATTTCACTTAGCATAAGGCCCTTAAGGTCCATCCATGTTGCTGCAAATGGCAGGGTTTTGTTCTTTTATACGGCTGAATAATATTCCACTGTATATGTATACTACAATTTCTTTATCCACTTCATCCATCAATGGACACTTCAATTGTTTCCATGTCTTGGCTATTGTAAATCATGCTGCTATGAACATGGGGGTGCAGATATCTTTTTGAGTTCGTGTTTTCATTTTCTTCTGATAAATACCCAGAAGTAGAATTGCTGGATCATATGGTAGTTCTACTTTTAATGACTGCAACAATTTAAACAGTGCACAAGGGTTCTCCCTTTTCTCCACATCCTCACCAACACTTGTTAACTCTTGTCTTTTTTATAATAGCCATTCTGACAGGTGTGAGGTGGTATCTCATTGCTGTTTTGGCTTGCATTTCCCTGGTGATTAGTGACGTTGCACATCTTTTCATGTACCTGTTGGTCATCTGTATGTTTTCTTTGGAAAAATATCTATTCAGATCTTCTGCCCATTTTTTAATTGGATTGTTTAGTCTTTTGCTGTTGAGACGTATGAGTTCTTCATATTTTTGGATATTAACACCTTATGAGAAATACGATTTACAAATATTTTCTTCCATTCAGTAGGCTGCCTTTTCATGTTGTTGATGGTTTCCTTTCCTGTGCAGAAGCTTTTTAGTTTGTTATGGTCCCACTTGTTGAATTTTGAAGTTTTGGAAGTGTGGCCTCAACCACTGAGCAGCCAGGGACTTGGTGCATTTTACCTAAATTCTCCAAACCTTTGCTTCCCTGGCACGTCTGAAATTAGCTAATAAAGGCGGGCGTAGATCCCATTTAATGGACAGGCAGAATATGTGCCTGGACACAGGTGACACCAGGGGCCCCAGGGTCATCAAGCCACAGGTGGAGTCTCCACGCCGCCTTCCCAAAGGGCACGTTTCTCACTTGGCATCTCTGAGCCCCTAAACTTCACTGCACAGAGCTTGCACTTTTTTCCTTGGTTGGTTTTTCTCTTTCAGAACAAAAGGTCCTTCAAAGGACTGCACTCCCCACCAGGAGAAAGATTCCCAAGGGCTCTCAGCTCTGAAAAACAGAAAATGCTCAAAAAACCCCACTGTTAAGCTGCTGACAGCTTCTGCTCGGGGTGGGAGGGGGCGTGGAGGGCGGGCAAGGGCCGGGGGCGCCTTCAAAGGACATCCCATCTGGAAAGGGCAGTGCAAGGGGTGCTTGGACAACCCTGGGCACAGGAAATGTGAATTCTTCTAAAACAAACAAAAACAAGCCAAACAACGAAAGGAAACTGCATTAGGATCCAAAGTGATCTGAATGGAACCACATGTGTCTTCCGGGGGGAAACAGAGCCTGGGCCTGTGTTTGTACACAGGACGAGCCCTCTCCGTCCTGGACTCACGCAGCCAGCTCTGGGCAGACACCCCCCCCCCCCGCCCCTCCCATCAACGCCCCAGGGCCACAGCCCTCTGTCCTCTGTGGGGCTCGCTCCCTCCCCCGGGCCCCTCAAAACTGACCTGCTGGGGGAGTTTCCCCACCAACCGCTGGGTCACTCAGAAAGCTCTAAGCCAGAGGAGGATGTGGACTGGAGAGGGAGGGGCAGACGGTGGGCATCAGCCCCTATTTGTGTGCAGCCAGCCGGCTAGGCCGGCCCCGTCCCAGCCTGCGTGGGAAGGGCCTGCAGGGCGCCCGTCTGTGGACCGCTCTCTGCAGTCAGCCCCCTTCCCCAGGCCCAGCTGCCTCCGAATTTAGCGACAACTTGTATTTGCTGGGGCGGGAGGTGGTGGGGAGGAAAGGGAAAAGCTAACTCAGCGTTGGCGCCTGGGCCAGGAGAATGAATGGTAGGGTTACAGACCGTTCACTGGCAGGGACCTTGCACAGCCCGGCCTGGCCACCTTACAGATAGGCAGTCTGACCCTCAGGGGACCCTGACTCAGGCCCTGTCATCCTGACTCTCCCAGGCCTCTCCTGGCAGCTCTGATGGGCTGTTACTCTCCGTTCTGTCCATAATGTTCGTAGCATTGAAACGGTGCCTGTGGGTCCCTCCTGGTTGGGTGTGAGGTCACCCAGGTCCTCTGCACACAGCATATAATAAATAATAAACGTGACTTAAGTGGCAGACGCTACACCACCAGGCAAGACCTGCCCTTCTTGGCGAACCTTCTCTCCAAACCCTTAAAAGCATCCTGCGACGCTCCGCAGATGACCCATGCGAGGAGCCAGGAGAACCGAGCCCCGGGGGGCAGGGGCGGGGCAGGGTGGGGGGAAGCGGAGGCCAGAGGCGCCAGCCACAAGCCTCAGGCCTCAGAACTATCTTTGCTCGCTGGCCAAGGGAGAGTTTCTGGAATTTGGTCACAGGGAGGGCAAGTCAGCGCAGTTCATGGAAAAAATATTTTAAGGAGAAGAGTGTTTGGCAACTTCCCTTAGCTGTAAACCAGTCAAGAGAAATTAAACAGGGGACCCCAGGGGCACGTACCAGCACGCCGGGGTCAGCTACATCCTCGTGTCCTGAACCTCAGGAAAGCATCCGTCCGGAGTGAAGGATGACCACGTGGTGACCGTAGGAAGGAGTTTCAGAAGGTAGTTCACATGGAGCTTAACCTTTCTTAAGATAACCTTTTAAAAAACCTAGACTACTGACAGCTCATAAGGAATCGTGAGATATAAAAAAGCACAGGGCTGCGGTGACCTAGGGGAGGCCCGTCCCAGCTGGGGGACTGTTTCTGAATGAAAGCTTCCCCGCCCCCGGCCTGTCCTCAGAACCCACTGGAAAAGGCCTGGACTCGGGAGACAAAAGGCCAGGTCTGGCTGCAAGCCACCCACCTCTCTGTCACCTGAGGGTGATTCTCTCTCTCACCTGTGCAGCACCACGTGCCCCGGCCGGCTCGCTGGGCTACCGTGGGAGACAGGTGAGGATGTTCAAGGAGAAGAAAGATAATAACATGTCAGGCAACACAATTGTGGGCGACTGGGTCCCTGATTGGAAAAAGCGGTGAAAGTCGTGCTCACCTTACATGAAAAAATGCTGAACTCTCTGTGGGTCAGCCTCCGTGAGACAGGCACACACCCCCTGGCCTGCCACACCCCATGCAGGAACCACGTTAGGTGTGTCGAGCAGGAAGGATTTAACACGGGAAACTGGGTGCTTGCAGGCTGTCGGGAGGGCTAAGGGTGCTCGGCTGGGTGTGCGGGAGAGAATTCCAGGACATCATCTAAATGACACAGGAGGAGAGCTTCTACCCGGGGCCCCACTGGAGCTGTGATGCCCCAGCACGGCCAGCTCTGGGCACACAGGACACAGAGCAGAAACAGAGCAGGTGCTCTCCCACAAACAGACGGAATCTGGTCTCCACACTCTGTGCTGTTACACAGCTAGAGGGGGCAGGAAGCTGCTTCTGCCCCACTCCTGCGTCCCGAATCCCCACCAGCACAGTAATTCATAGAGCGTAGCTCACGCCCATCCCCTCAGCTACAGGGCATCGTAGGAAGTGTGGTTGTAACCCTCCTCTCCAGCTCGGGGGAAAATGGGGGGCAGGAAGCCAACCCTGGGACCTTTCCCCAGCCCCTCCACACACACAGACCTTGTTTTACTGGGAGAAGTTTGAAAACTAGAGACTTCCTGAAGCTAAGATTAATTTCTGTATTATCAGGGCAGAGGCTACGGTACTCTCCCAAATAGTAGCTTTTTACTCTCTCTTTTATTAGTCTTCACAGCAGGTAGGTCACAAAGTCCCCCTCGGCCCAGGTTCCTCTGACCAAGTTCTCCACTGTCCCCTGGGCAAGGGGTATGCGTGTGTGCATGTGTGTGTATGTGTGTGTGCATGTGTGCTTGTGTGTGCATGTGTGTTTGTGTGTGTGCACGTGTGTGCGTGTACCTGTGTACGTGTGTGTACGCCTATGTGTGCATGCTCACACCGTGTACCCCTTCAGCAGTCTGATAAAGGTGATGGATCCCAACTTAGAATAATGTTTTTCCATGCATGAAATTAAACTCGTAAGATTACAAAAGAAACCAATTATATTGGTACCTGTACTTCAATGTAATTGATTTCCCTTGTAATCTTTAATAAGCACATTAAATAACCAGGTCCCCCCAGCAGACCTCATGTCAGTTATAACTTTGAGGACAAGATGAGTGTAAATATTTCAGAACATTTGCAAAAACGGAACCGCCATATGAAATTACCTCACTTCTACTGATGGTAAAAATCACAGATTCTGCTAACAGCAGTCATCTGTTGCCTACATCCGAGAATAAAGGAGATGCTAGATGTCAGACAGGGATTAGTGAAAGTCAAGCTGCATCCCTGCCCTCCGAGTTCACGAGCCCCAAAGGGAGGTGGACCGAGTTAGGAGCCCCCCACTTGCGTGCCATACCCCTCTGCATACATGGCTGGCCATCCCCCTGTGCCCCAGCCCCCCAGAGAGGGGGCAGAAGCAGGATCAAGAGGCTCCTTTCGGGGTGACTGCACATGGTACACATCACTCCCACTGCCCCCCTGAGAGGTGATCACAGCTCACCCCGAGGAGTCTGCATCTAGGCGGCCGGATGCCCAGAACAAGCTCAGAGAGCACTGTCCCTAAGAGAGCAAAGCGGAGAGCGGACCTCAGGGGCCAGGGGGCGGTTTCTGCCACACTCCCTCAGTCACGCAAGTGCACACGATGAAAAGTTCAAATTAGCTGAACTCCTCTGCCTGGTCTTAAGGCAATTTGCTTTCTTTGTTTGGAAAATACTTGCTGCTAGTATTTCTCAAGCATTCTTCAAACTTACTAATTATTGAAATAGATCTCCGTGTCTCTAGAAGCCACAGAATAAAGCTCTATTGTGGATACAGGAGAAGCCAGCAGCGGCCTCACTGGGTTTTCCCATCCACTGACGGCCTCTCTGAGCTGAGATCATGCTGTTCCCTGTTGCCTGGACCCCGGAGTCCCAATCCTCATTTTACCTCATGATTTTTACGTCGTAGCTTGTGGCAAAGCTTTCAAACCCTTTTTTTCCAGTTTCCCCAGAGGAGAAATGCCCTTTTCGTGGACTGAGGAAACTCAGAGCAAAGCCGTGAAAGTCTTGAGGAAACTGCCTGTTCCCCCCACCCCTTTCCACGTACGCTTCCATCACAGCTACACGTTGGGTCACCACGTGTGTAGGGCAACTCCATACACTCTGGGCCACTCCTTGTGAAGTGGTTGCTCTTTGGGGGGCTCTGATACAAGCATGCTCACCCCTTTGTTGGGTGGAAGGTCTTCCTGAAGGAGGGTGCTGCCCTTTCCGGAGCCAGTTGTGTGTTATCTTCTAGTCTCTTCCATCACCCCTCAACTTGAACAGAGTCTTAGGAAGCATTACACCTTGTTCTCCACCACACCCCTGGCAATTAGGAGGGCATCTGTGTCCATATTCCTGAAGAGGAAAGCAAGAGGTGTTCGCATTCCTAAGGCCATGACGTGACCAGCGCACCGAGGAGAGAGACAGTCAAGGGCAGGTGAATCTTGGAGACATGACCTCTGACCGCCCTTCACAGCCAACTTGGAGGACCTGGGAGAGGCTTTACTAAGATAACCTAAAGATTTTCACATAAACTTCAATCATAATTTTAGCTTATCTCAAAAACCAATGGGTTTCGGAGGATTATATATTCATTTCTACTGTCTCTTGTCACTGTGGAGATTGGAATGACTCTACCTTACCTCCTGGCTGTGGACAGCACCCACCGTAAGCTCTAAAACCCTACGAACAGAACTGGGTCACATAGTAGATGTGCCAAGACATTTCACCGAGCAGAATTCTTCTAATTTAATTAGAATGCCGAGCAACTACCCGGCTCAGCCTCTGGTTTTGCGTGGCCCTTCTCCTCATCCCACGCCTCTGCCATGGATTCCCGTAAGGGAAATTCTTCCCATGCTTCACAAAGGATTCCTGCCAAAGATCCAAGTTTTCATTCTGTGAGGTCCGGCTCTGTCCCCAGAGTTTGATCTCTGAGTTGACCGGGAATGTGTGGTTTGAAGTGCAGTGTAAGTGACCTTTGTGCCTCGTCTGGAAGTCGCCGCTAAAAATGCTAAACAGTGTTTTTCCAGCACCACCTCCCCAGGGGGGCCCTGCCAGTGAGCCCCTTGGAACCGGTCAAGCACATGTTCAAGATGCTGGATGTCAGAATCAAGATCTAGGATTGAGGCTTAGAGAAGGCAAGATTTTAGATGACTAGCTGGCTTCATTTTTAAGAACCCTACTGGGGAAAGCTATTCATTCCCGGCTCAAACCACCTTATGACAATTCCTTGGGTGATAATAGTAATACCACTACCACTGTTTATTAAGTACTTCTTCTTGTGCTAGACATCTTATGTGCTTTGTATCAATGAATGCTCATAGCTACCCTAAGACAGGAGCACTATTATGTCCATTTTATAGATGAGAAAACTAAGGCTTAGAGTGTAAGTGGTTTACCTGGGGTTTCATAGCTGATTAGTGCCAGAGCCAGGATTCCCATCCAGTCCTCAGTCTAAGGCTTTTGTTGTAAGCGTTTTGCTGTATATACCTCGTAGGTATTTGCGCCAAACCCTCTGTAGGTTGATGGTCTGCAAATTCAGAGGGCGGCCGAGGTCAGTCCTGGCCAAACGCAGTGGGGCCGTTTCCCTTCTGCCTGGTTGACGGTGACATCGACAAGACGTCTCTGGAGGTCGGGGGCAAATGAGGCAGGTGTGCTTTGCCTTAACCCAGATTAAGTCAGCATGCAGCAGAAGAGACGTGATTGTTTTATTGGTCACATTATCATTCCCTCCTCCACAGCATCCCCAATTCCAACCAGGGCCGTGTGTAAGGAAGCCTGGCCCACGGCGAACAGCACGCAACTACCCACGCTCTCCTCGGACCTTTGCTGTCTGCCTCTCACTGCTGCCAGGAGCCAACACGTCAAGGTCCCAAGGCACCAGGTTGAATTCTAGCGGGCTGGTGAGAGATTTCCACAATCCAGAGTCACGGGAGAATGGAGAAACGGGCAGTTTTGCCTTTGGCATCCCTGCCTCCTGCCTCTTGCCCAGGTGACACCCAGGTTCTCGGAGCTGGTGGGGCTGAGCTGGGGACGGGGGTGGTGGCTCTTACCAGGCCATTGGAAATGGTCCCTGTGGGGATCGGCCTATCGAGTTAAAGCTGACGTCCAATTCCAAAACCACTTTTTATGGGAAATAGAAACTGTAGGAAAGAGGAAATACAGAGGATATCTTTTAAAGGTAGTAGCTAAGTCATTCGGCATGAAAATATGGGATAAGTGATGAAAATCAGAGTCCAACGGGTATTCTCTCAGCTCCCGTCTCTCTCTCTCTCTCTTTTCTTTCTCTTTCCTCCCGTCTATGGAACGAAGAAAAGAGCAGAGCTAGCCAGGCCTTGTGAAGTGCAGCGTGCATGCAGCCGTGTCCTAAAGGACCTGCTAGAGCTAAACGACTGAGAAGCAATTGACATGCTATTGACTTAACAGGAACCAACTGTGTTGTTTTTATGAACAAGTCTAAAACAGGCCAGAGACTTCAAGGCCGGTTTGGGGGCCCCCAGACCCAGTCCTCTTATGGAACTGTGTGTTTCCGCATGCCCAAGGCCATCCTGCACATGGCTGCCACTGGTGTCTCCCGGGAAGCAACACCAGGCTCACATTAAATGGCCCCCTGAGTGTCACCCAGCACATTTGATTACTTTGTTCCTCTGGGAAAAGAATGCAGATCTGCATCTCCGCATTTACTGCGGTGTTGGGTGGGTTGGAGCTGCAGAAACTGGACCAGGTTAGCCCTTGTTTGTAGGATGTGTCCCCCGATACACAGAACCCACGGGGTACAGCTGGCTGTGCCCTCAGATGCTGGGTCAGGGCCGCCACGAGCCCTGCGACATCTGGGCCCCACAGCAGCAAACAGAAGGGAGTTAACGTGAGGGTCCCTGCAGTGCTGACTTTCTCGGATCACCCACAGCACCTGGGGTAGGGGCCAAAGGGCGTGCAGGGAGGGGCATCTGTGCAGAAAGGATAAAATTGAAGACCCAGGAAAAGGTCTTGTTTCCTCTGAGAACCTCAGGAAGACCTGGAGAAAATTTGATTTCCAAGGCTGACACCAGAGTGGAGGCGTGGTTTTCACTTCAGGCAGGAACGGGGTGGGCTTGAAACAATTTCGATGGTGTCCTCATGGGGAGGACAGGACCCTGCCACCTGGCTGCACCGGGAGGTCAAGTACCCAGAAAGCCCCCTCTCGCCCAGGGCACCCGTCTGGCCACAAGTCCCAGGGACCCTTCACAGGCATCTCCCTGGTCCAGGGTGGACCAGCCCATGGGGCGGGTGCAGAGCACTTGCTTACAAAACCATCTGAGCACGGCCCGATGTGGGCGCACGGCCAGCTTTTGCATAATTCAGGCTTGGCTCTGCTCAAGATGGTACAACTTAAAGGAGCCCTGGAAGTTGTGCTTTCATCTCCTCCTCAGCCTTCCCACCTCCCTGCGTCCTTCCCCGCATCCTGGCAGCAAGCACATGGTGGCATTTTATCATGTGAGCTGGACATCAGTGCATGGGGTACAGAGGGCCAGACCAGCGTTTCCCAACGTCCCCACATTGTCCCCCTCCCCGGAGCTGTCACGCACATCTCCCCTCCCACCCCCCGAGCTGTCAGCTCTCGGATGCCCAGATGGGAAGCTCAGGAATGTGAGAGGGGGGACGTGGAGCCCAGCACAGTGGGAGCAGATCCGTTTTATTCCCGTCATCAAAAGCCATCTTTCATAATTTAAAGTCGCTCTTCTCATGTAGGAAGATCAAAGCCCTGCGCTGAGCCCCGTTCGGGGCGGGGTGGGGGAGGGCGGACACATTCATCCTTCAAGTCGGGGCTGAGAAGGGACTTTCCCACTGACTGAGGGGGTCACAGGTTCCGGAAATTTTAACTTCAGTTTCACATAGTCGTTGGAGGGAGTGCGTTACACAGCCCTCCACGAGGATTCAAACTGTGCGTGCTTTTGTCATCTGCATTGGATCTGAGAGGGCAGGGGGAGCGCAGCTTGACTCAGAGACACAGGCTGGAGCCCATGTGCTCAGGGAGCTGTGGGGGCAGCAGAATCACTCTGTCTCTCTGTCTCTCTCTCTCTGTGTCTGTCTGTCTCTTTCTCTCACACACACAAACACACACACACGCACACACTCGCACACACACTACAGTTGGCTCATCCTCTCCCGGTTAGAATGTCAAAAACCCAATAGATATTTCATATAAAATAAAAATTAAATTCAAAAAATTTTAAATGCACTGGGAAACCTATAAAAAACCCAGTGGATGTTTCCACTTTCCCTCCTCACTGAATTCCTCCAACTGGGTGTGTCCAGAGGACCCGCAGCCCACACGTGAGAATCAGAGTGTGCAGCGCCCCTGGCGTCGCATTGCATCAGGGAAGACAGGCTTCAAACGGGAATACAGAGTCAGCGTTTGCGAGCAATCTCTGGGCACCTTACACCGGCCGTGAAGTTTTCTCAGAGTTACCTCACTACTGATAAATAATTGGGCTGACAAGGAACCATGATGGTTTCCCTCAGTTTAACCAAGATTAAAAGCAGCTCTTGGGCTTCCCTGGTGGCGCAGTGGTTGAGACCGCCTGCCGATGCACGGGACGCGGGTTCGTGCCCCGGTCCGGGAGGATCCCACATGCCGCCGAGCGGCTGGGCCCATGAGCCATGGCCGCTGAGCCTGCGCGTCCAGAGCCTGTGCTCCGCAACGGGAGAGGCCACAGCGGTGAGAGGCCCGCGTACCGCAAAAAAAAACAAAAAACAAACAAACAAAAAACACAGCTCTTTACTGTCACAAAACCCACACACATTTTAAGGAACTGAAAAATGTCCAGAAAGATTTTCTCTTGTTCTGTGTTTTGCAGCACGTGTATCTGAATGTCTGTTCCTCTAAGGGGCCTAGAAGCAGGATTTCTGGACTGACCTGCAGCAGGAAGGCTGAGAACCAACCTCAGGGCCTGGGTTCAGCCCGATTTTGCAGACCAGTTTCTGACCGTGTGCAATGAGATGTGTTTAAACCCAGTATAATTCCATCACTGATGTCAACCGTGCCCAGCAAACAAAAGAGAAGGGGAAACCATGATTTTGTCCAGAAGCCTGTCTGCAGACTGGCCTTGATTAGACCTTTGGTTGCCATATTGAAAAAGCGAAATGGCCATTCCATGAGGAGAAAAACATTTCCTTGGTCAAATGTGAACTGTTCACAGATTCCGATTCACCCACGACAGGGCCCATGGCCACGAGCAGACACTAGGATAAGGCATTGCACACGCGTAGGGCAGCCCAGGGAAGTGGGTATGGTCATTCCCCATCCTTAATGCCGCCTCGAAAGCCCAGCAGCCTCCTCTGGCACAGGTGTGTGTGTCCCCACGATCAGGGGCCCTGCTTTCTGACTCCACCTCTTGTCTCTCCAAAATCATTTCTCAGGGAAGCATTAGGGAAATTCCAAACTTCTCCAGATGTGGTGGTGATTTTTCCATTATCTCTCTTTGCACGATTCTCCTTGAAGGAGGAGTTCAGCCTTGATTCCCTGCTTGGATCACGCCTGATTTAATCCTGGATTAACCTGGGGAGGAAGGCTGAAATACAGCCTCCTTGAGAGAAAACACGGACTCCCTTTTTGACAGAAGCAGCATTTGAATGAAGACACTTAAGCCTCTGTGACGACGTCCTGGGAGAAGCAACCACGTGGGGGAGGAGCTGGGGCCCAGAACCACCACCTTCTCACGGTGCCACCTCCACCCGAGACCTCCAGCTCTCTCCCCGGGAGTGACGTCAACCCCTGGACAGATAAGGTATGCAATGTTCCTGGCTCACAGGAAACAATCAATAAATGGTGACTTTTATCATCCTCTGTTTTTAAATATTGGAGGCAGCGGTATGTTCTGGTTCCTTGACTTTGGGGTTAAGTTTGTTTTAACCAGAAAAGTTCTAGTTGTTTCCCTCGTCCACATGGAAGATTTCTAAAACGTACGCAGACCCTTATTTTCCTGCAGCAGAACTGCACACAGTTGAATTTTTCCATGATGATTAAGGATCTCGCTGTGCCCTGGGCGGCAATTCCAAGAGCGAGGACTTCTCAGCGTTCGGCTCTGAGATGCAGATGTGGAAAGCCACGCAGACCCAGCCATGTGCATCTAAGTTGGCGTTTGTTTTCAATCAATCTCTGGTATCGGAGCCCATCCCTGGGGTTTGCCTTCCACTTACCAAAGCAGACTGGGAAGTCTGTCGGGGCTGGCGGTGCTCCCCGTGGAAGGTTGGCTTCTAGTGAGTCCAAGTTTTGTTTACTTCTCATTTGGGATGCACATTCGACTTTCCCAAGCAGAGGAAAGTCGGGTCAATGGCAGACGCCCAAGTTCAGCTGAACCCAAGACCAGGCTGGACCTTTGTAATCAGACCGAAGTCAGAACTCTGTACAGTCGTCTGTCTCCACAGATCTACGTGTAACGCTGAGCACTTTCTAAGGGAGAGGGAAGCACGGAGGTGGGAGGTGGGAAGGGAGCCCATGTTGTTCTTATTAAGCCCTTAGGAGGGTTTAGAGGGGATCAGTCACAAATTCTAGGGAAGGAGAAACACATTTACTTTGGCCCCAGACAGTGAAGTTCAGAGGGGAGGAGACGGGGTCTGAAGCAAGGTGAGTGGCTGCTGTGCATCCCATACCCGATGAAGCTCAGTGACAGCCACCTTGGGCCCCCTGGACGTCACCGGACTTCACCCGACGGCAGACTAATGAGTTAAGTGTAAATGAGAAACATACGGATTACATTTCCCTGAGAAAATAGATCACTTGAATAATGAAGGGCCAAAGTGCTTGGGAAAATGCATTATGGATTTGGTCGAGGCCAGAAAGGATGTCGACTCTTCAGATATTCTCTAAAGGCCCAAAGTGAGCAAGCATTTACAGGCAAGCGCTCTCCGGGGGTGCGTAGGGCATCTGATCCTGCAAACCTCCCGCTCGGGAACTTGACCAGAAAGATGGGCATCCGTGCGTCTTCAAAGGCCTGGAAAGTGGGTTTCGCAAACAGTTGAAAAGAATACACACAGATGAGGCAATGATGCCGACCTTGGCCCAACAGGGGACTTGGAGCTGACCTCAGAGTCTTTGGTGAGAGAGCCATTCCCACCCCACTTGTTTTTTGCATTTTCTGATTTGAAAACTATCAAATGCGAGAATCAGTGCAAAGGTTTGTTGTGTGATTTTGGCAATAAACAAACAAGCGGACAAAAATGCTTAAGAGTGCGTGGCTGTGAATGGATTCTGCTTGAATCAGGCCACGTTTTCTAACAGTGGTTGTGCAGGTGGATGAGAGAGACGCAGAGAGGGGCTCTGCGCAACCAGGTGGCCGGGTGACAGACTGCTGGCAGAGCCCAGGGCCTGCGCCCCCCATCTACCCCCTCACTGGGCCCACACCACCTCCCGGACCAGGGCTCCGAGCAGCAAGGAAAGGCTTACTCTACCCACAGCCCTTCAGCAACTTCCAAGCAATGAGTCACCCACATCTTTGGAGATGGACTAGGAAAGTATGAAAATCTGGGAGGACACAGCGGGTGGGCAGGAGAGCTCCGGGCACCGTCAGCCCGCCTTCCAGCCTCCACGTCCCCAAACCCACCCAGGCGGGTTCTTTATAGTTATTGCCTTGGTTCCCCCAAAAGTCTGATTTCTCTCCCTCTCTCTCTCTTCCTCTTCCTCCCTCTTTGTCGCTCTCTGTCTCTATCTCTATCTGTATCTCTCTTTATCTCTGTCTGTAACCCTGTCCCTCTCTGTCTGCATCTCTGTCTATTTTTGTTTCTGTCTCTCTCTCTTTATCCCTGTCTCTCTATGTCTCTATCTCTCACCACTTCTCTCTGAGCCCCTGCGTCTCTCTATCTCCCCATCCCACTCGTCTCTCCAGGTGTTCTCTTCTCCCGAGAATGTCTTCCTCTTTCTCCGAGTCCCTGTCCCTAAGTCTGCTTCTCTGTTTTTTCCTGCTTCCATCTCTGGCTCAGCCGCCCTCCATCTGGAGCCTCTAGAGGGGCCATTGGGAGAAGGGCTGCCCTCATTCCTCCTTGTTTTCCTCTGTTTGACAGGATCCCCGTGAGTGAGACACACGTGCCCCTGCCCAGGGGAAACCAGCTTTGTCACAAGCCACAGGGACCTCTCAGCAGGTCCCCGAGCCTCCCTTCTCAATTGGCTCAGAAATTGGGCTGGAACGAGGGTGGCATTCGTCAGCCCCAAAGGCCCCTGAGTCCTTATACCCCGAAGTCTTGACCTCACACCCCCAACTGCTCCTGGGCCCCCCACCGAAGTCTGCAACCTCTCTTCCCCCTGTGTGCCCCCTCTTTCTATTTTGTGGCAACCGTTACTTTTGTTCACTGATAACCAGTTCCCTCTGCTTCCCACACAGTCGAGATCGGGCCTCGGTCTTCTGTTGTCTGATAAAAGTGAAAAAGGGGACAGGTGCTCTGGAGGGTCACCCAGACCTCAGGGGATTTCTGTGCAAGAGAAAGAAACCTGTCTGGTTTGAAGGCCCTGAGATCAGCGGGCTGTTTGTTACCACAGCATAACCTGTCCCATCCTGACAGATACATGTTCCTCGCCCACCTCACTCCACCCATGTTTCTGTGTCTCAGCCTTGGGGTCATGTTTTTAATCCCACATCTCCACTTACTGTCCTCTTCTTCCTCGCCCACCCAGCTCACCTGGATTCCTTCTATATTTTGTCCTTTATCACAGACCTGGATTTATATTGATATCTACAGCTCATAGAAATAGATTGGCTTGTATTTTCAGCAAAGATGAGAGAAGATGGTTTGAAGAAGGGAATATTCCACATAGATATGAGAGAAATGCCTTAAGCCCAATGGTCTGAAATGCTTTAAGTGCAGAACAAATACAGGGAAGGAATGTGCATTTGATCATCTGAGGACTCAGAAGGGAAGGGTGTTTCCAACGGCTTAATAAGTCTGAAATGAAAGCCCACGTCAGAGAAGAATGGACAGACTTCTTTGCACAAATTGGAAAGAAAAGACCAAGCCACGTGTGGCCTTGAACACTTAAGCCCCTCAGCATTATGGATAGAAACAGGTGAGAGCACGGTGGCATCACAGGGGTTATTTGGAAGGTCAGCTCTTCCCATCGAAAACTGCACAGCTCAGAGGCAAGTGAAAAATTACCAGGAAAAAAACCCCACACGCCTCCCACCCCACCCTCCCTCTCAATGCAATAACCCTAAAGTCCCAGCAGGACACAAACCACATGTTGCTGCTGTGGATAAATTCTGAAAAGCATCCGAGGGTAAGTGTTTAATTATACTTAGCAAGGCTGCACCTTTCACTCTCAAGACAGGAAATCCCCATGGATTAATTGCATTCAGCCTTGAAAGTCCTGCCGGGAGCCTCTCAGGACAGTGGGAACGAGTTCACATCATCCATTTCAGGGCAACAGGGGGGTCTGAATCCAGAGACCTTATGACGTGGTTCCACGCAGTCAGGGGCCAGGTGGACACCCCCTCCGCTGTCCTCAGGGACACTAAATAAAATAATTAAATCTGTTCCAGGCCAAGCCACCCGGCATCGGCCTGGGAGAGTGTAAGTCAACTCGGTAAATGAGACGGGCTGGGCCAAGCTTTCTCCTGATGCCCTGAGATCATCTCTGGAATAACCCTCTGGTCTCCGAGTGAGAGGGAGGCGGTGGCAACGTGGGTCCAGCCCCAGGCAGAGTCGGAGAAGCCAGAATGAGGCATCCCAGCTTCTTTTGAACGCCTGCTTCCTGTGGAGGAGGCAGCATCTCATACGTTCCTTTAAGGTTTATTAAATATCAAAACATTTCGTGACTAAAAACCTATATGCACTGTTAGATGTTATCTGACTCCCCCTCTTTGAGAATCACTGAGCTGGAATTTGTAGCCCCTTTTTATTAATGGTTTTTACCCTACCTCTTTTCAACGCATATCCATCCATCCTAGACCTGTTTATTCATTCAGCAAGTATTTGTCAAGGACCTATTGCCCACTAAGCTGGGTACTGGTAGGAGGGAGGTAAAGTAGAATAAACCATGGTCCTCGCTCTGGAGGAAGACGGACAGACGGCTTTAACAGACTGCAGCACTTCTGAGGTGAAGCGCATGCTGGGGGAGAGTCAGGGGCCCACTTACCCCAAAGGTGAGGGGTGGGCTGTCAGGGAACATTTCCCCTCTCTCCACCTCCCATCCAGACCCACGTACCAACCCTTCATTCGGATGAAGATAAGAATCACAGAGTCCCACAAAATCATTGAATTTTAAGCATCTTGATTGTTTAGTCCAGTTTTACCCAAATTCACGATACAGAAAATTGAGGTCAGTGAAGATCGGCCGCTTGTCCCGGGTCACCGTTGCTCAGTGACAGAAGACGGACAACTGAGAGCTGGTCCCAAACACCGACGTGAGAGCTCCCCCTTGCAGGTCACCATTTCTGCAAAACGAGCCACCCTGAAACAGCAATCCTGGATTTAGTCCCGAGTCTGCCCTGGGCCTGGCAAGGAGGGTTCACCCCGATCCACAGGCTTCAGCTGGGGTGACTCAAGGCACCTGGAAGACGTGCCCTCACTGTTGGCTGGTACCCACCCGCACCCACCCACCCCTCGCCTCCACAGGGCTCCTGGGGCTTCCTTACAGCATGGCCACAGAGTTCCTAAAGCATTCCGAGAGATGCAAGGGGAAGCTGCCAATTCCCTAAGACCTGATCCTAGAGACTGGCACAGTCCATCTTCTGCTGCATCTGTTCTTCCAAAATTCAAGGCGGTGGGGTCGGCAGGGGGAGAGAGAGACCCTACCTCTCAGTGGGTAGAAAGGCAAAGAATTTTGGACCATCTCCTAATTCACTCCATCTGCCTAAGTTAGTTTGCATTTTCATAGGCTTCAAAGACTCAGTTAAAAGAAATAAAAGCAAAGTGCAAAAATAATGGGGGTAGCTGGTCAGGGGCCTCTGGTGCGCAGGCTGCCGTCAGCTCCTCTGAGGGGCTTCCAGGCACCAGCTGCTGGTGAAGGCAAAAGTGGAGAGACTGAAAAAATGGAATTTTCCAGTCAATGACGTGACCCTCAGAGCCACGGTGCTCACACTTTACTGTGTGTTACAATAACCCGGACCCCTCATGAAAATACAAATTCCCAGCACCATCTCAGATCAATTAAATTGCAATTCCCACAGGTGTTCAGGGAGCTATTTTTAAGGAAGTCCCCAGACGATGACGAGGCAGCTCTTGGGTCACGACCTGTTGCAAATTCAGACTCAAGACCCTGTTCTCAGGACCACTGGCTCTTGGTTGAGGGAGAGCCCTGCGTATTTTTATAGATGTTTTTAAGTGATGAGACTGAAGTCCACTCACCGCCCCCCTCATTATGAGTTCCACTTTGGCTGTGAAAAGTAGTCTGAAGATACGACAACAAACTGAGGGAAAAGTACGGCTGTTTCTGGGCCAAGAGCTCAGCCCTGGGAAATACCCGGACCACTGAGGCCGGAGGATGGGGTCGGAGGGACCCGGCTTCCACTTGGGCTTCAGCACCACTCCCTGAGATCCATTCACGCTGCTGCACACGGCAACGATTCATTCTCTTCTGTTGCTGAGTGTGTTCCGTGGTCTGGATAGACAAGAGTTTGCTTATCCATCCACCTGTGGGTAGGGTTGAGGATACAAATAGGGCCAAGAGAAAGACCCTCTGGACCAATAGAAGAACAGAGAACACACCTCATTATGGAGCAAACATCAACAGATTTACATGCAGGTAAGGTGGCCTGAAGATGACTACAAAGTTAGGGGGAAACCCAACATATTTCTGTAGCAAAAGAGAAGAAAGATCAATCAGTGTCTCTTCTCTTCCAGCTCCGTGCCACATCTCCTGTGAGGGAGCCTGGCGCTAATTCCTGAGTCCATCCACACGGCCAGAGAAACACCTTTACGTTGTAAGCCTGGAGCCCGGGCTCGGTCCTGGAGAGACGGACCTGTATTCCAAACAGAGCAAGGACACAGATGCACTGCGTCTCACAGAAAACACTCTGAGAAAGGGAACATGGTCTTTGGGGCCTTTATAAATGGAGAAAATGATTCTCATTTACCCTTACAGTGAGCACTTGCGTCGTTTCCTGTTTTGGCTACTTCAAACAAAGCTGCAAAGCTGCAAAGAACAGTCACATCCTGGACATAACGTGTCTCTGGAGTAACGTGTATGTGTTACTCTGGAGTAACACATAACGTGTCTCAGGAGTGGAAAGGCTGGGCTGGACCATAGATAGGTATATGTTTAGCCTTTAAAGGAACTGCCCGAATGTCTCCCAGAGCACTGGACCGTTTTACATCCCCACCAGCAAGTTACTCCTCATCTTCCCCAACACTGGGCACGCTCACTGTTTTTAATTGCAGCCAATGCCATGAGCGCGGTGGTATCTTATTGTCCATTTCATTCATCTTTCCCTGATACAGATTACGTTGAGCATCACTTCATGTGTTTTGCCAGACATTCGGGGAGCTTCTTTTGTAAGCATCTGAGCCTTTGGCCCAGTTTTTCACTGGGTTGTCTGTAATCGAGTTGTACGAGTTCCTAATACAGTGTCCCTACAAATCCTTCAATGTTTCCTCCCGGTCTGAGGCCTGCTTCTTCATGTTCTTACGATATCTTCGAAAAAGCAAAAATTTTAATTTTGATGAACTCCAATTAACAAGAAGTAAAACTGATCTCAGACTTCTGGCTCCAGAGAAAATTCCAGAACTGGGAGAGAAAATGTTTCTGTTGGTTTAAGCCCCCAAGTGTGTGGAGATTTTTACAGCAGCCCCAGGAAGCTAATGCTCCCATGATGCTGTTTGGGGCCTGGCCTTTGCACAGGTGGTTCAGGGGTTAGGCTGAGACCTGTGTGGATTTACACATAGAATTAGGGGGTCCCCTCCGGGATTCTCTGCACCCTTCTCCTAGCTCCTCTGGCAAGCAGGATGGAGTTTCTATTAACGTTCTCAGCATCCCACGATGGGGACCAGTGGTTGTGTGCAATCATCTCTCCAAGTTTGAGTTGGTTCCACAATCTGCCTGCTTTGTGTGCTCTTCACAGCCCTCAGACAGTTGTTTTTGTGGTTTTCCCAGAGTTTTGAGTTGTAGTTAGTGAGTGGGAAGGGTGGGTGGGCTTCTCTGCACAGGGGAACGAGACCGGGGCCCGCATCAGGAGCCAGAGCTGGGACAGGAGAGAGCCCACTCGGGACACACGCGGTTCTGGTGGCTCAGCTCCGAGGCCCGTCTGCATATTCTCAGCCTTGGGGTGGGGTGTAAAGCAGGTGGGCAAAGTCTCAGATTCACAGGTGAGCCCTTTGCTGCTTGCATCGATATGCAGTGCACAAAATCAGTTCTGCTCCCAATCAACTCACCTGTCATTCCCCGTGGTGAGTGGCTACAGGAAACGGTCTAGAAGCAGAGAGGAGGGACAGGGAAATTCTTACAGCGTTTGAGTGGTTGGGGAGGATCCCTAGTGAGGTGACACTGGAGCTGAACCCGAAGGACGTTCAGATTTAACAAATGGAGGGTCAGCCAGGGCGTCCCAGGCAGAGCAGACGCTGTGAGCCAGGCTCCGGGTGGGAGGGTCCAGGCTTGGGGGACGAGACCAGGGTCAGGCAGGGCCACACGGACCCCAGAAGGTGGCAGCAAGAGACATGGCGGTAGGGACCTGATGGGGCCCAGTCACAGTAAGGTCCCATCTGAGGCAGGGACAGGTGTGGTCCCCCAATGGTGCCAGCCCTCCTTTTCCTTCCATGCTGGGGTCAGAAGGGCAGGACACAAGCCCGGCTCTGTCGTGACAGAAATAAAGGGAATTTTCCAGGGACAGAGCTCCAGTCATTCCTGTCTCGCCCTTCCCGCCTTCCGTTTCCTATTTCCCAAGTCTTTCAGCTGCATAAGCTGGGGCAGGAGTTCCCACACATGGTAATTCATCCCTCAGGGAAAATGTTTCCCTGTGACGAAGAGAAAATGGCATGTGAGGGGCCCAAGCGTCAGCCCGTGTTTCAAAAGAACAGTAAAAACTGTTTGCAGGCATCCACCCAAGGCCAAGACAAGCCTCGAGCCTGGGGCGATTCACGGTCTCAGGGTGAATGCCCAGCTGTGCACCCCTAGGCTTATTCTCAGGCACGGTCTCCCATGGGATAGCGTCGCCAGTGCGTCCATAAAAGTAACAACAGCTCACAACATGCGGCCATACCTTCTGGTGTACACATACTTGCATATTTATAATATATATGTATACAATAAATGCATACTTACACTTGGAGAATATATAAATTGTTTCCTCTGTTCCTTAGGAGATGTTTTTATTAGTGATGGCAAAAGGCATTTTCAATTCTGAACTAAATGTACTTATTTCTTAGAAAACTCTTACAGGCTTTGACATGAGTTTGCTGCTGGTGATCCGTTTGTTCTTGGTTGGCTTTTAGTTCATAAGTTCACTCACTCGTTCATTTCAATTATTCATGAACAACAAACTTCTTGGCTTCCTTCATTAAGTCTTAGTCTAGCAAAGCCCATCCAGGTGGTTTCAATATAGACACCGGGTAAGGAAGACTCTCTGTGACCTTGGAAATGGACATCCGGGGATTCTGAAGAGGCACATCTGACTCGGGCAGGACGGTGAACACACACGTAGTGGGTGGAGTCCTGTTGATGCCGCCCCCTCCCCAGTTGTAAAGTTGATTTCTGTATCTCAGCCTTTCTTTCTTTCTTTTCTACAGCGGTGGGATGGGAAGGAGAGATGGAGGCTGAGGGCCTGGCCGGAACCAGTCCCCTCTGCCTTCAGCTGTGAGTCTGGGAAGGTCAGACACACGGCAAGGATCCCAGCTCCTCACATCCAGCGTTTAACTGTATCTGAAAGTTGGCAAAGTGCCAGGGTCCTGTGTAACTCTGCTAAGGCAGAAGTACAGAGCATAAAAGATGAGGATGTCTGGACCTGAGGATACACCTCGGACCTGACAATATGTGGAAACTTTTTATTGGTTCCATACACAGAGTTGCCACAGCTCTATCAGGTGAATTGTTAGAGAAGACAGACACATCACACAGAGAGAACGGATGTACAGAGTGGTCCAAGTCTCTCCTGCCACCTTGCTCCCATGTTGGTATTTCCTTCGGTGGGCCTTAATTAATCAAACTGAAAGAGTATGTGTTTTGTTTCTCTGCTAAACTAAGCGAAATGATTACTGACTGTGATTATAGTTCCCAAAAGGCTTCTCATAATGGACCTTTCTAAACTGATATGTATGAAAGGAAATCTGGTTGGTTTGCTCTTAAAATGTTTATGTGCCCTTAGTGAACTCTGCTTGCTTTATTACGATTTTTGTTTGTTTCCAAAGAATGCTTAGGGCCCTGGATAAGAAGGGGCAATAGAATAAGAGCAGGAAAGTAAGTTGTGGCCTCCTGGGCTCACCACTTGCTGATCACTTCTCACTGAAGCCCGCTCAGGGACCTGAGAATCGGTCATTTGGGTCGAAGTCTTCTTAATGGTTTGTGACAGTTGGAAATAATAGGAACTCCCCTTGAAATTCTAATTCACTGGTTGAGACATTAGTCCCTACATTTTGTTGCCACCGTTGGAATCCACCTTCCTCTCTTCCCACGTGGGCAACCTCTCCCCGGCAAAGACAGAATGACTGGAGCCCAATATTCAGAACCCTTCATTTAGCAGAGAGAAGATGTGGGTGGGAGCAGAAGGTGAGAGCAGGAGTTCCTGCTCCAGGGCACTTATGTTTTCTAGAGGGGATGCATCCATTCACGCCAACAGCAAACGTGTAGGAAACACCAGTGTGTACGGTGGACCACGGCGCTGGGAAGCAAGCCTGTGCCTTAGGTTGTAGCCATGTAGACAGACACGGAGGGCCCCAACCACATGGAGGCGTGGAGTAAGCGCAGGGCTTGTCCAGGGGAAGCAGAGACTAGCTCTGCCAGGAGACTTGCACCATATCAAATCAGGCAACGGGTTTCTTTTTTTTAATCCTCTACATTTGAGACTGCATGAGCAACCAGCTGGAAAACGCAGGATAAGCCTCTGGTCCCACCCAGGCAGAGTTAATCCGAGGGTCTCCCCCTCCTGGCACTTTGTTCTTTTCGTTCAGCAGAGCCCTATTGCATCGTGTAACAGGAAGCGGGGCCGTCTGCTCCCTGTTCCCGCCTCACAGGACCGAACTCCTGCTCGGGCTGTAACGCCCACCTCTCTGGCGTGAAATGAACCAGCCAGTGAATGAGCGCTGTGTGTTTCCTGGGTGTTTCTCTCTGAGCACAAGTGTGGAAGGAGCTTGTTTAAATCAGTGCCTTCCCTCCATCCCCACCCTCACTCCCGATCTAGAAGCTCAGAGGCTCAGTCTGAGTCTTGTGCCTCTTTGTCTCCTGGTAGTGATTTACTACAAGAGAGCAAGGCCCTGCGAGGTCATTTGTAAATTTTGGCAACTTGATTGACAGATGGAACACGTCAGGATGCTACTCGGACACCCAGTGGGAAACAAACAGAAGACGTATATAAAATGGGAGCTTGAAATAAGTGTTTGAATATCTGTATGAATATAGATTTCTCTAAAACTGTTTACATTATTCAAGATGAGCTAAAGGGGATCCTTTGAGGCATTAGTTTTTTGAGTTTTTCCCAAACATTTCTATGTTCCCTTTTCTTTTCATCGAGGCATTAGTTTCCCACCTTTGGAACAAGATTAAAAAGCCCTGGTGGTCCTGCTTCTTTCTGTATGTACAGAACAAACAGCGACTCATTGTGTGGCTTACGTGTCCGGACAAAATTTGAAGAGAGATCAGGTAGGGCCGTGTGTGTGTGTGTGTGTGTGTGTGTGTGTGTGTGTGTGTGTGCGCGCGCGCGCGTGTGCACTCCATCTGTATGCATTTGTGGGCCAATTCAGACAATTAACATTCTTTCTCCTGCTATAAAAAATGAATATTACTTATATCTTTAACCATTTACTTCCCAGAAAGGCTAAAGATAAAGAAAATAAACTCTTTGCTAAGACTATGTTGGTGGGGTGTGTTGGGAGATGTAAATTAGCCTTCTTCACTTCATCCTTTGGAGAATATAATTAATAAAACTGAGATTATTGTAATAAAGAATTATCCCTCTGATTTCTCCTACTATTTGAACTACATCAAATAATCCATAGTTTGGGGCTTCGTGGTTATTTTCGTTGCATTTGTTTCTTCATAAGTATATTGTTTTGCTAATATTTTGACATATTTGTTTTTGTAGACGCTAGTTTGTCTTTGCTCACTATTCTGAACGATCCATTTAAGTGACACTGATGGTGACAAGGATAACGTTGGGAATAGTAAGAGCCAGGCAAGGTGTCACACCTGGAGATGACAAGTATCTGACGTGGGTTTTATTATTCTCCTTTTTACAGAGGGGGAAGAGCAACTCCGAGAAGCTCAATGACTTTCTCAAAGTCACCTGAAAAGCTGGGTTCCATCCTGAGCTGCCACTGTCCTCACTTCATCTAGTGGGGCTGAGAAAACTCATCCACATCCCATGGTTTCAGCATCTACAAAATTATGCTGGTGACTTGAGCCTGGGTAACTCTGCAAACTTCAGACATGTATATCTAACAACAGCCAACTGGATGTCTCCTCCTGCTTATGGCAAAGCTCTGGGTTCGTCACCAACACGATGACTTTTCCTTCGTAATCTCTGTTTATTGACGTCCCCACCTTAAGCCCAGGGACAAAGATTGTCAGATTCAGAAAATATATATATTTATAAGTTTGCATCAAATATTGCATGGGACATCCTTATACTAAAAAACATACATTCCTTGTTTATCTTAAATGCAGGCGTCACTGGGCATCTTCCATCTGACCCGACAGCTCCACTGGAGCGCCCACCTTGAATTCTCCCTCATCCTCACGCCCTCAGCATCAGTCAACCCCTGCTGATCTCACCTCCTGGATGTTTCTCGAATCCACCTCCTCCTGTCTGTCTTCACTCCTACAGCTGCCGCCCCACTTCAGGCCCCACCATCTCCAGTGTGGACGATCGTCTCCAACATGTTTTTCCTGCTTCTTATGCCACTGGTTCCTCCACACTTCTGCCAGAAAGGCCCTTCCCCATCACAGAGCGACTGAGCCAGGCCCTTTACCGAAAGCTCTTCAGTGCCCGACACCCGACCCCCGACCCCTGCAGCTACACACACATCAGTCACCCAGTTTCAAAAACAGATGACAACACGGCCAGGACCCAGTCCAATTCAGTCAGGACCTTTTGTCGTGGGACCTGCACACTGATCCATCTGTAAAGCTCCCTGGGGTGACTCTAACGTGGAACAGATCTGGTGCTGTACAGATCCCTCCATCCCCGGGCCTGAAGCCCCCACCAGCCCCTGCCCTGGCTGCCCACCCAGAGTTTACACCACAGGACAGGCTTAACTCTGGTTCTTCCAACTCACGGGCTGGTCCTCCTCCCTATTCCCTTTCCCTCTGCCTGGAACGTCCCACCTTCCTAGGGCCTCCTAACTTTCATTCAGGTATAAAACTCAGCTCAGAGGTCATTTCCTCTATGAAAACCTTCCATGCCACGGACGCCACCACCTGCCCTCGGATCAGCTCGGGAGAAACCCTTGTTCTGTGCGATCCACACACTCTGCTCCCAGCCTGGCCTGCCTTTGGCACCAGTGTCTGTGTCTTTGCTCGTTTCTGTGTGTCCGAGACCAGGCGTTGCCTGACAATATATTTGAGTGAATGAATGAACAAACAAACAGCATGGCAGAGCCGGGATTCTAACCCAATTTCTTTAACCTCAAAACCTGGGCATCCTCAGACAATGTAGTAAAAGGTGGTTTACCTTCTAATGAGCTGGGGCTCCACACTTTTATCTACAATAGAGAACACGGATGGCTTTCAGAAGCATGACCCCGAAGCCAGTCCCCGGACACACCAGGCCCCTTCCTGCCTTCACACCGACGCATGCACAGTTTGCTCTCAGCCACAGATGCCCTTCTCTCTGCCCTCCCTACAGATGTTCCAGGCATCCTTCAGCATTCAGCCAAAATACTGTCATCTTGGGGAAGAGTTTGAGGTTTCCCCACCCCTCTAAACCGTCACCAGGCCCGTGCTCTCTATTTCAGTAACGTTTTGTACACACTTTAACCACAGTCCTGATCGTTTGGGACTGAGATTGTTCAAAGGTCTGTCTCCCCACTGGACCAGAACCTCTCCGGGGTCTTGTACAACTTTTACACAAAGCACAACGTGGGTGCCCAGTAGATTTTTGTTTCTAAATTATTATCTTCCATAGAATTTTGTTAAAGAAATTTCTACTATTGTAATTCTTTGAAAAATTAGTCAGATTACCCCATTCCATGAGACCGTTAAACGACTAAGAATTCATAGTACTTTGATCTCTGCTTTTTTTACTTTAAGCAGTTTTAACTGTTTGGTCAGAGATTCTTTCACCTCCAGTGAAAGTGGTAAGAACTTCCTATAAAGGAGCCTCTGCAGCCCGCCACCTGCCCACCTGTGACCAGTTGCAAGGACTGGACGAAGCTAGGATAACAGTTTTTGTCCTGCAAAACGGGATCCCCCAGTGGTCCGGCCACGGTTAATTTCACACAGGCCGAGAAGCATGCGGCGGAGGCCGGAGTCAGGAAGGAGCCAGCACACCTCCCTGCCCCTCTTTGATGTGCAGCCTTGGCTCTGCTCCACCCCTACCCGGATGGGAGCCGCAGCTGGCCACCACGTGCAGCGGCCAGCGTGGGGTGGGGGGAGCCCGCCTTCCCCGGAGCCAAGTGAGGATCCCACACCCAGTGGAAAATCCACATCCTCGGTCTGATCAGCGGGCAGCCCCGGCATCGGAGCAGTAAGTCAGCCCCAGGTAAACGCAAAATTCCGGGTCTGAATCCTCGCTCTGCCACCTGTTAGCAATGATCCCGAGCAAGTTCCCGGGTTCTCTTGGAGGGGAGCTGCACCGCAGAGTCAATTCCTGTGGCTCGAGGGTTGCAGTGAGGACATAGGACTGAGCGACACGGAAAATTCCTGCGAGACAAAATCCCACAGGCACCGACCAAGTTAGCAGCCCGTCTGCTACCTGCTCCTCCGGCAGGAATGAGGAAAGCAACACGCAATTAACGAAGGCCTCTTCCACACCAGGTGCCCCACAAGCAGCTTCCTGCTCAGTGAATAATATCTGTCCCCTCCGCATCTGAGAGCAATTACCCCCCCAACCCCTGAGCAGAGTTTGCCAGGACAGAGAGGCCCGGAGGAGGCCTGGGAAGTGGGACCCTCAGGGCGCCTGGCTGCCGCCGCAACCCCCACCCCTCACCCCAGCCCTGCACATCCAGACCAACAGCAGGACGTTCGGCCACAGCCCCCAACATCAAACGAGTCCCTCCGGCCTTTGTGCTAAGTGACTTCAGGAGCCCGGACGTTTCTGGAAGAGAATCTTCTGACCCGTCCTTTCCAGGTTCTGACTCGCCTGGCGATCGTCTGGGTAACGCACGGCCCTTAAAGGCGGGGCGGGGGTTGCATCTGGGGCACAGGGACGGGTCAGGTCTGGGCAAAGCAGCGTGAAAGGACGGCCTCTTCCACCCCTTCCCCATCTCTCGGCAACAGGGTCTCCCGCGTGGCAGCTGCTGCCGCAGCATTGGAAATACTGGTCCTTCGCGACCCTCGGGGTCTCTGGGGAGAGTGAAATCCAGGCCTTTCAACACAGGATATTCTCGCTAATCTCTAGGCCTAATCCACTTAGAGCGTCGCTTTTAAGTCCCATTTGCAGCGACACAGAGGCCGGGACTATGGCAGATAAGCCCTTCCCACTTGGAGGGGCTCAACCGACCAGCCCAGGGCCGACCCCTCCAAGGCGCGTCCGTTGCACCACTTGTCATGTTGTGATTTATGTTTTATCACTGGGCGGGGTGGGATGCAGCCCAGAGAACTGCAGCCCTGGGAGGTGGGGTCCTCTGGCTTTCCTGCCAGCCCCCGGAAACCAGGGGGCACTAAAGTGCTACCGGCCACCGTGGCTCCATCAGGAACAGCTCAGAGGCCCTGCAGGTGACAGAAGAAAGTCCTAGTGAGGGCGTTCTGGTCCCTTCCCACTGATGAGGATCCAAGAGCGTCTCAGGCTGACTGGGGCACATGGGCAGAAAATAACGACCACACTCTAAAAACAAATAGATGGCCCTGGGCTGCGAGGTTCGGCCAGATGTTCATTCAGGCGCAGAAGGCAAACAATACTCTCCGCACAGCCCTTCCTGACAGGCCCAGGCCCGGTCCCCCTGCGGCCAGACAGGGCCGCCAAAAGATAACTTGATAAATAAATAAAAGGAAAATAAACCTCCAGAGTTATTATTTCCAAAGACATAATAGAACACGGACAACGGAGACATTAACTCACAGGGAAGAGAGATGGATATTTAAGTCATTTCCTCTCTGTCCCACCTGACTTTTAAATTGCTCTCCACTTTATTTTAAGAACTTGAGTAGTTTTAAGAAAACGCAATTAATATTTCAGACACTTCAAGTGAACAGAGGGCTTGGCTTCCCTTCTAAGGATGTGAGAGTTGGTGTCAACACTTCTTTTCCCAATTTCCCTTTCCTTTGCAAAAATAAAGTACACGCGCGTTTGCGTTTGTGCTTGTGCACGTCTGTGCACGCAGCTGTGTATCTTTTCTCCTACCATGAAGTCTGTAAATTGCTGGCCTTACTCCATCTCCTGCAATGAAGCAGAAAGGCCAATGTGTCATCACCATGTACAGTGTTGGGTCTACATGCAAACATGTTCTGCTTTACACACAACCCAGATGTCGCTACAGCTGCTGTGTGATGCTGAGAAAGGCTTTAACCTCTCTGGGCCGCCGTTTCCTCATCCACAAAACAAGCCCATTGCAGGAGACCATCTTGAAATCTGCTCACCTGTGGAGTTCTGTGAGGCTGGAAAAGTGCTGATTTACCAAACAGTTACAGTCAGGGTTCATTTCCAAAAAATTCGCAGTCACGGCCACATCCCAGCACTTGTACGGGTTAATGATTCAATCTCCCAAAACTCCACTCACACTTACGTTTTTAGGAGCATGTGGATGGCAGAACCTTGTGAGCATCATCTAGACTCCCCAGAAGAAGAAAGTCAGATCAATCAACATTCTAAATGGAGGTTTGTTTATAAATATGAGACCCTGAGCCCCTCACAGCCCCAGAACTTTTCTGCTCGCCTGTTTCCCCAGCTCAGCACCTGCGTCCAAGAGACATTTGGGGAGACGTTTATGGTTGATGTGAGGCCGCTCCTGAGGCCCAGGTGAGAAACAGACAAAGCAAGTATCCACTCACCCAACTCTCAGCTGGCTGGTGCCCCTTCCTGAGAGTTCATTGCTCTTTGCAGGGGATTAAAGCATTTTGTAGAAATCCTGTTTATGTTTTCCCAAGAGTGTGTTTAAAGTGTTCAGACACAAGTCCGTGTGCCCGGACTCCTAATCTTACAGCGGGAGATAAAAGGAACGTTGTCTTTTGAAGTGAGTGGGGCAGCAGCTCCGTCATCCTTCTGAGTCTCCCTGGAGGGGCCGACGGAGCACAGGAGGAGGAACCAGGTCAGGAAGACCGCGCCTCTGCCTCCCTGAGGCCCCCCTGCTTCAGCCGCCCTGGGGTCTGACGGCCTCTTTGCGGGGTTCTGTGGGGCTCTGGGTCAGGACCCACAGAGGACACCCAGGGCTGGATTCCCTAGAAACCTGCCAAGGCCAGTCAGGAACCATCCTTCTCCACAAACACCCCCTGTCTGGGGCCCCCAAAGGCCCAAATCCCGGTGCTGGGAACCCTCTCATTTATGTTTGCATCAAGGTGTAAATTACGGCTGAGGGCTGTTTTATGAATAACTGTGACAGAAGGACTCGGCGAAGAAAACTCCCCAGCGGAGGCCAGCCCTGCGGAAGGGCAGCCTCGACGTGACAGCCATAGAGGCCACTGACCTTCCAACTCTGCTCCCTCCGGAAGGCCCTCCAGGGAACCCCACTGGAGCCGAGGGTTCAGAAAGGCCACGCGTCTCCAACCTCATACAATGAGGAGCGTGTGAGGACACGGCCACCTCCCCTGGGGACACCTGTGTCCTCTGCTCAGCGCCCAGGCTGGAGAGGGCTCCAAATGCCTGAGGTTAGGGCAGGTTTGTTCAGTACTCGCTGCTCCAATACAGCAAACCGTTTCTTGTGTGTTTTCCTGACAGAGCGAAAACAAAACCGTGTCTGCACACCTGCTGCTCTTTCCCCTGGAGCAGACCTAGGAGAACAGCCGTGTCACCAGCGGCCTCCACATGGGATGGCTGGTCCCCATGGCTGGTCTGAAGCACGGTCACCGGGTGATTTTTCGAGTGACCAACACATTCCCCACACCTGTGAGCTCTACCTGCTTCCCTGCTTGGGGGCCAAGAAAACATCACCATCTTCACCCCAACTCCCTCCCTACCTGGGGCTGCAAGTCTCATGTGTGCTCTCTGGGGAGAATCCTGAGTTCTCTACATAAATGTAACCCAGGAATAAAGGAAATGAGTTTTCCCCAATATTCAGACAACTGACTAAAACACCGTGCCAACCCGGCCATCTGTGCAGGTCACAACGGGGAAGCTGGCTCTGAGCTGCGGCTCTCCCAGCATCCAGGGAGACTGACCACCTAACTCCTGGCTGTACTCAGCGCTCACCTGATTCCCTTGTTTTCTGTGGTTCCCAGTCATTTTCTTTGAAGCTTCATGGTGACTCTGAATACTTCTGAGCGTGATAACTCAGATTCTTTCCTCTGAACCCCACTTCCATCACTTTTTAGAGTTAATTGCCTAATAAGCTCTAAATCCTTGTGATGTTATTAGTATTTACTGACAGATCAAATATCTTCCTGGAGATACTGAGAGGCCATGCACACATGATACACGGGATGTGTTTTGCTTCTTCAAAAACCAAAATAGAAAAACCCCGCCTGGGACACAGCCTGGATCAGGGTTTGTAGCAGGAGGTTGTTTCAAAGAACTTATTAGAAATAAGAACGTATCTGGAGTTAGCATTGGTGTTTGCTACTCCATGCCCTGCTTTATGGAAAAAGAGAAGATGGCTGGTCCTGGAGGAGACTGGGGCATTCAGCGTCTCCACTGACTTGCTGGAGTCAGACCTCAGCCACCCCTCCTTCACACTGGAGGCCTGAAGGTGTTTTTCTCACCCTGTGTACCTCGCCCCTCCAGCTCCTTCTGGAAAAATATGATGACTAATATGGTGATTTACAGTTTTTCTTCTTGCTAGAATATTGCCTCACTGACTGGAGGGTTCAACAGAGAAGCCCACGTCTTATCAAGCGCCCAGCGAGGAATACCGTCCCCAAGACACCCAAGACCGAGTCAGGAGAGGATGCTCATCCCTTTCATCTTGTTGTAGCAGTGAAAGCAAGCTTAGGATGAAAAGTGGCCGCAGAGCCGGAACGTGTGACACTGTGAAGGTCACGTGTGAAGATCTGTCTGTAAAAGTGCCGCAGAGCAGCCGGGGGTCCCGTCAGAAATCAGCCAGCTGCCTGCTCGTGTGAGGGTCTGCGCTCCACTCACTCTGTCCACACCTCCTCTCCCACATGTCAGCTGACTCCAGAGCAGGGAAGGAAATGGCCTGATTCTGCACCAGGCGTGGGCCCTGGAAACGCCGGGCCACTGTCCCGGGAGGCCCCAGGGCAGCCGGCGGGAGGGCACGTGGCAGTGCTGTTTTGGATCCAGTCCTCAAGTGCCCATCAGACGTGGGGAAGGCCCAGTCACCGGCTTTAGCACGGTATCCGGGGGATATCTGCTCCCCGCTACAGTCACCTCGTAGGCTGGTGGCAGGGCTGTTCCTGGGCAACCGCCCAGTTGTCCCCCAAGATACTGGGACAAAATAACCAGACAGATGACGGCTCCTTGAGCGTAGTGAGGCTTGAACACAAAAGGCAGGAGTTCCCGACCTTTCCAAGCCTGAAGGTCCCACTTGAACAACCAACCGGTAAGTTCTGCATGGCGGCAGCTGTGTCTCTGGGACACTGATTGGGAAAATATGTCACGACAGTCATGGCAGAGAGCTGCCACGTATTCAGTAATGCTTCACTGGATTTGTGGCTATCAATGACAACAGTGTCAGCACACCTTGGAGATAAAGTACGAGAAATATCACTTGTTACCTCTCCAAATGAAAGCAGTAGACACAAGGATTCATTCCCCCCACCCTACGCCCACTGCTCACACGGGGGTCCCTCGCCTGGTTGTTTCGGACTCTACAGAGTTCTGGTTATTTCAGAGAATCCAATGTGGCATTCACACTTTCTTTAAACTCTACACACTTGCATGTGCTTGCACACGCACGCACACACACGTACACCCATTAGACCAGAGCCGACCTGTGCTGATTAAAGGATGTGCCGGGAGGTGGAGAACCAAAGGCACCTCGTCCCCCCTCAGGACCCCTTCGAACTGTTCCTCAGCCCCCAGCCGCTCTGGGGCGTGTCTGTATTTGCAGAAGGAGGCTCACTCCTCCGGGGCTACCAGCGCCACTGCTTTCACCGTTCAAGGGACAACCTGCTCTCACCTGGTCACATTTGTCACATTCGGGGTGTTTGCATGAAGAGAACTGCCCTCCACATGACAGAGGGACAGGGGACCCTCTAAGAGAGAAACACCTTAGAAGCTCATTATATCTTAGAGGCTGTTTTGAGTGCTTTGTTCCTTCTGACGTGAAGGTTTGTCCTGCTGGAGATTAATATGAGAATGGCCACCTTTGTTTGCTTTTTCAAACACAAAAGATACTCCTAATGTATTTCCATTAGGAATTGGACACCGGCCAGGAGAGATGACCGAAGTGTTACCGTGACTCCTCCTGCAAGAACGAACATTAGTAAATGGGGACCAACATGGGCCATGGTGCGACCAGAGCAGAGCTGGCACGTCACACAGGAAACAGTGGCAGATGTAGCCAAACAGCCAATCACTAACGGTGTCAGGCCGAGTTTACTCAGCGATGACTGAATCGGGAAGCGCTCAGTAATACGATCAGTGATCGCAGCCAGGGGCCGGGCCCAGGGAGACCCTGCAGCGACGGCCACCGTGCTCGGGGGCGCTGGCTGCACCTGGGTTCAGAGGGCTCTTACCTGGCTGATTTGCATCACAACCAGGAAAATCTAAAAACCTGTTGCAACAGATGGAGGGCAACTCTTTGTTAGAAGCGCCCGGATGACGCAGGGTGAGAACGGGTTTTCCTTTGTAAGGTGAATGCGGTGGAGCTGGGGACCCAGAAGGAGTGACTCTTCTGCAAACACAGACATGTGGAGCATGGCTGGGGCCACGGGAGGAGCCCAGGACCCCCAGCAGAGACCAGAGGCTGACACTCTGCCCTAGTTCCAGGTCTAAAAGCACGTAGCTGCTGGGCCCAGGGGAGTCCTTGCCCTTCCCCACCTTATGCAGGGGAGGGGCCTCTCCTGATATGAGGACAGGGGTTGGATCTGCAGTTCGGGCTCGCTCAGTGCCCTGGACCCACCCAGACCCCTGCAGAGTGGTGCCGGCGCCCGAGAGCACGGAGCTTCAGCGTTAGGACAGCACTGAGGCCAGGGGCTTTGGGCTTGGTGGCCTAAGAGCAAAAGGTGACAGTGAGAGAGGAGAGAAGAATGATTCTCCCACCCTTGGTGGGGGCCAAGACCCCTGAAGTGGGAGGGAGGAGTCCTCACACTTCTGGGGGTTACCTTGACGATGCCGTGCACACCTGAGCTCCAGGGCAGCCCTGCGGGGACCACAGCACCTGCTCACCCCGGGGGAGCCGCGCAAGAGCAGGGCTGCTGAGATGACATGGGGAGGGCAGGAGGATGCTCTTAGCAACTGTGAAGGAGCCGGTCCCAGAGGTGCCAGCCCCGCTCAGGGGCCCTGGGCCAGCCCGGGGTGACGGCTACTCCAGGAGAAGCAGACCATACCCCACGGAGATGGGGCCGAAGACCCAAACTCCGAGAAAATCTGCTTTAAATCTCACACGACGTCTCCAGACCTGGAACTCTGTTCCCACCACCAGCGGTGGCTGACAATCGGGCATGTTTTCAGCGGTCAGACCCATGCTACACACTTTATGTGTGTAGCCCTGCCCTGTGGGGGGGTCTCTGGTTCACAGAGGAGGAAACGGAGGCTGGGGAGGTCATATAACTTGCTCAGGGTCACGAGGCCCGTGAGGGGCAGACCCACAGGGCCAGCACAGGAGCTGCAGACCTTACATCCTTCATCACTGGAAAATACCAATAGTTGCCTGATTCTCACATTCAGACGTAACACTGGGCTGTGAACTTCAGCTCAGACCACCTAAAATTCTGAATCCAGCTCTGAGCCTTCAGGAAGTGGAGAAGCAATTACGAGTCGAAGGCGTTTTGACAGAACACAATAGAGAGGCATCCAACAGACATAAACCAACAGTTGTTAACTGTCATCCTGGGGGGATATAACTACTGTGACAGAATGAACAGGATCGTCAGCAAAGGACACGGAACCTCAAGAAAATTCATCGGAATAGGAGTTTTTCCTACCCGGGAAACCCTGTAGGTTTCCGGACACTTTTCCAAAGACAGGTTATGGGAAAGCTCATTCACTGAGTCACTTAGGATGGAACCAGAAGAAAGTCCACGAAGGCCGGGAGCAGTCCCCCTCTCTCTCTTTGGACAAAATGACCTAACTGGTCCCTTCACCTCCCATTCTGAAGAATCTCCTCATTTTCCCACATAGAACCCCTCAATCAGTTCATCATCCCTTTCCTCCCTTTTGAGTTCATAGAAATTATGAGTCTAGAACATTGTGACACCCTAGAAAATTCAAACAGTGGTTAGACGGAATTAGCCTAAAAATCTTTCCATTTTCTGGCAATACAGGAAGAAGCAATTGTTTAAAACCAAGCACGTGTAAAAACAATCTCACAGAAATATCCTTAATGGTACAGAGCAAACTTAAAAAAAGAAAATGCTCTGGGTCAGTTTTGAAGATAATCTGTTCAGCATCACGGACTAGAGCTTGATGTTTCCAGCGAAAGCTTTAGAAGCCTAAATTCCACTGTTTCAGACGTACAGCTTCTCTGTAGCTTCCCAGTTCTGTGAAGCTGGTTATTCAAATGCTGGGGACAGACAGCTCCGTAAAGAGACGCGCTGCTTGTGATGATGAGGGACTTTTCTGACCATGAGTTACACCCCGCTGAGGCCAAGCTCCTGGGCTGCACATGGCCCTCACGCCTGCCCCTCCTCCTTCCCCTCTGCCTTCGAACGGCAAGAATATTCTCAGTTGCCCTCAAAGACGGCTGAGGCCAGGCCGCCCAGGGCCACGGTGGGACGAGACACCAGCTCCCTCTCTTCTCTCTGGGACTTTCTCTCTCCTCTCTGCCTTGAAGCAGGCTCTTCACACCACAGGCATGAGCCAACATGTGCTAAGACCCAGCCCATGACCAGATCGAATGGCTTTTTTAAGTCCCTACGAGTGAGCTGGACGCCCCGCAGAACCAGCCCTTGGGATGTTGCCTCCACGGCCGAAAGGGGCGCTGAGCCTGCTGGCTTGTTCAGTGGAAATGGGGTGGGGTGAGAGCTCCTCAGCACCTCTGCACTTGCCCTTGACACAGGTGGGCCGCTGGGTTTCCAGGGCTGACCCCCGAGGCCCACTCCCCCACCCTCCAGCCTGGATGTCCGCTTTCACGGCCCCTCCTGCTTCCTTCTCTCCCTTTCACTTGCCCTCTGCACCTTCAGTGTAACCCGGGCTCTTCAGTTGTGGGCGATTTTTTTTAATCAAGAGAAATATGAAGAAAAGCCATTTTTAATGGACAATATTTTCTCCACCTGGATGATCTCTGTTGATAACATTTTTTTATAGAAAAGCAACAATGCGCACTGGATCATCAAAGTCAAGCAGTGTAGACACTAGACACAAAGTGAACCCTCTTCCCAGGATCATCATCGCTAACCCTGCCTCATGCTTCCTTCCAGAAAGAAAATTCTTTATATGCCAGCATATATATTTTTATTTTAAAAAACTACCCATCAGGGGGCTTCCCTGGTGGCACAGTGGTTGGGAGTCCACCTGCCGATGTAGGGGACATGGGTTCGTACCCCGGTCTGGGAAGATCCCACATGCCGCGGAGAGGCTGGGCCCGTGAGCCATGGCCGCTGAGCCTGCGCGTCCGGAGCCTGTGCTCCGCAATGGGAGAGGCCACAACAGTGAGAGGCCCACATACCGCAAAAAAAAAAAAAACTAGCCATCGTAGGCTTTTCTGTGGGCAGCATCTATGTATTTATAGTTTAACTTTTTATTTTGAAATGATTCCATCTCACAGAAAATTTGTAAAAATGACACAGAGGACCCCTGTGTCCCCTTCACCCAGGTTTCCCAGATTCCACAAGTTCACACCAGCCCACACTTGACACACACTGTTGTGTCTCCCCGTGTCTGCCTGTTATTATTTTCCTAAACTGTTTGGGAATAGGTCACAGACATAACGTCTCTTGACCCCTAAACACCGCAGCAGGTGTTTTCTAAAGTCAAGGACATTCCCTCGAAAACCCACATCAAAACTAGACAACCCGGGGCTTCTCTGGTGGCGCAGTGGTTGAGAATCTGCCTGCTAATGCAGCGGACACGGATTCGAGCCCTGGTCTGGGAGGATCCCACATGCCGCGGAGCAACTAGGCCCATGAGCCACAACTACTGACCCTGCGCGTCTGGAGCCTGTGCTCTGCAACGAGAGGCCGCAATAGTGAGAGGCGCACGCACCGTGATGAAGAGTGGCCCCCGCTTGCCACAACTAGAGAAAGGCCTCGCACAGAAACGAAGACCCAACACAGCAAAAATAAATAAATAAATTACTAAACTCCTACCCCCAACATCTAAAAAAAAAAAAAAACTAGACAACCCAGACATCCTCGCTGACCAGGCCGCGTACGGGGCGCAGACGCAGGTGAGGGGCTGGGCTGATGGGGGCCAGCTCATCTGTGCACAGAAACCAAATTCACTGAGGGTGCATTTCTTCCAGAGGCTCCTGTGTTCAGGAGGGCAGTTAATAATCTGTATTTCTGAACCAGCTTTCGTGCTGACCACAGGCGGCCACTGTGCCGCCTCCCTCTGAGCTGGCATCCAGAGCCCTCGGGGGCATCCGTGTCGCTCCTGTCATCCCGACGTCACAGGTGAGAAACGCTGCTCATTCAAGCTGCTCAGGCGGGATCTGAATGTACGCTTGCGGACCGACAGAGGGGCCCCCAAAGCACGCGTCCTGGGCCACCTTGCCACGCGCTCTGAGGCTGGAAGCCAGGCCTCACCAGCTCAAGAAGGCGGTCTGAGCCCCTGGAGGACGTCCACAGCCTGGTCCCTGCGGCCCCCGCGGGTGTGGATGGAAGCAGGGCTGGCAGGGCTAGGGCCGAAGTGGCAGAGGTAGGTGGTCCGGCCCTCGGTGCTGGAAAGCCCCCCGTCCACACCCAACCTGTGCTGGTGTCAGGACCCAACTCCACCTCAGTCCCATCCTGGCCCCTCACTGGGCCCTGTGTCCACCCGATGGTGTGCACTCTGGTCCCCAAGGCCCTGCCTGCATCTCAGCCCAGCCCCTGTCGGGCTCACGTGCCCAGAGCCCACGCACACAAGACTTACCATTCAGGGATCTGCGCCACCATCAGCTCCTCCGAGAGGGACCTGACCAGCCCAGCTCATGTGTCCCCCCAGGGTCCCTCGGCCCTCTGCTCATCCCCATGTCCTTGCAGTGATGGGCCTTCTTCCAGCTCTAATCGCTGCTGGAAACCATCGGACTGGGTTCCCTTGCCCAGCAAGCAGGGTCCTCGTGTGTCCTGGACAAGTCTGTGTGGACTGCCAGCGCCACCCCCAGACCCCGGGGCAGCCTCAGCCCAGGCACAGCCCCTTCACTGCGGGCCGGGTGGGGGCCTGGCCACGTGAGGACTGCTTTGGTCCCCACACAATGGCTGGGATGGGTCTCTGTGGTGTAGAGACCGAGTCACCAGCCCACAGAGTGGCTGAGGATCCCAGGACCGTCTCCCCATGGCGAGTACAGTGACGACCGTAATTAAGGGGACGCTGGCTGGGGACCGAGCTTCCCTCCCCAGCCTTTCCTGCCCTTGGGGCCCCCCTTTCACCCCACTCCTTCTCTAATCGTTCTCACCTGCTCCCTTTGGACAAGGAAACTTCTACGTCCAGAAGTATTTAACCAGCCCAATCACTGGGCCACGCGTTTGCCGAATAACCAGAACCTCTTTGCCATAAGCTGTCTCTGGACCGCTGTGCTGGGCTCATGGCCACCCAGGCCCCCGAGTGGGAGAAGGAGAAAGCCCCCATTGGAGGAACGATTCCCTTGCATGGCTGAGCGTTGCTGGAAACGCCCGATCGCCGGGTTTTCTGCCAGCCTCGCCCACTGGGTGCTGAGCCGGGCGCTTAGGACACGTGGCCACCAGGCACAGCTGTCCCCCAAGGCTGACATGTTAATGCTCCCCCAGCCCCGGGCTCTGTCAGAGGACAGCGGCCATGAGACCCACCACTGGCTGTCCAGCAGGCAGCTTGGCAGAAGATCCAGGGCCCGGGCATCAGGATTCCGGGAACCACAGGACTGTGTACCTCTGGGGTGTCTTTTCCCTCCTCCATCGCCTCCAGATTCTCTGTGACTCTCTTTCCTTCCCTCCCAGCAGCCCCCCACTCCTTTGTCCCCATTCTTCCTCTAAGGCCCTAGACCCCCGTCTTCTCCTCTTCAGAGCTCTGGAGAGAAAACAACTCACAAAAGGAAGAAACCCTTGACCCACAGCTGAGCTCCATGGATTTTGTCCAAGCCCAGGGTCACACTGGTGAGGACCGGACCCTCAACGGCGCCGGCTGCCCATGAACTCTGACCCCGGGGGTGCTGACTGGCCTCTGTCACCTAGGGGCCACCTCGTCCGCGGGTCCTGTCATCGAGGCACTTCAGCCTCAGGCTGTCCTCTGAGCCAGGGTGGGTCCGGCTGAGCTCTAGGACCAAGCGCCCAGGACGTCGGGGTTGGTGGGGGGGGGGCCGCCTGAGGGCACCGCCCACTATGGGGGCCCCCTCCTGGCTCCCCTCTCTAACAACATCCTTGGAGCCCCGCCCCCTATGGCCTTCCCTTCGCTGGTCTGACTCAGCTCTGTGGCTCCACAATGTGAAAAGACTCCCGGCCGCTCCGGAGGATGAGCCGGGGTCCAGGGCACCTCCTCCCGGACCCCTCCACGGCCGCTCCTCTCGTGTCCCTGACGGACACCGGGGCCCCAGGCGAGCTCAGAGATGACCAGTCACTGGGGAGATGAGCCGCATTTTAAAGTTTTATCTACAAACACATTTCCTACTGCATGAAGAAAAGCACACATTCACCTGCAAGAGTGTTGGCAGGAAGCTCTGACTATAAAGTCTTCGGTCTTTTGAGAGCTTTGGGAAAAGGGGACCGTGACAGCTACTAGGAGAGTGAGGAAGACAACAGGTGGCGGTGACCTCGCAGCATCCCCTCCTGGGCTGTGTGGACGGCAGGTTCTACTGCGTGGTGGACAGAGAGCATCTCACTGACGTGGGTCAAGGACCCCTGAACGCAGCACAGGTGTTTGGAGAACAGAGGCAGCACCTAGGACTGAGGGGCATTCTCCCAAGAGCATCTTCTGTAAATAACCTGTGACCTCACCCATCTCACGGGGCCATCCAGGACAGAAGGAAAATTCTAGAGGGAGCTGCAGACTGTGCCCCAGTAGGACTTTGGGAATGAAAGACTATTTCTAATACCTCTGACCAGGGACCCTCTGGAGCCCCTGTTAGACCTGGTCTTAGCAGAGAGAGCCATCGGAGATGCTGGTCACCAAGGCCTGGCATCATCCCACACTCTGTGCACCAAGAATAAAACCAAAACTGTGCCAGAGTGAGCCCTCGAGAAGCTCACACTCAAGGAAGAAGAGAGCTGGGGGAGCACTTCCCCTGTCACAGGTGGCCTCGGGGGTCAGACGCAGCTTCTTCCCACAGAGGACGCTCGCGTTTTCAACGTGCATCTTTACCTTGAACGCGACAGCTCGTCTTCGTGTCCTACAGGACAGTACTTACAGGGAAAGGGGAAGCTTGTGGGGTTTTTGCTTTTAGGATGGCACGAATCTGACCTTGAATGCTTTACTGACTTAAAGACCAGCCAGCTAGTGGTGTTAAGTCTCAGAGGCCATGGGGATATGGTTTAGTAGAAAGAAAATCCGGAAAAAATCAAGAGACCCGGCTTTGGGTATCTGCCGTCTGCCCGTCTTGGGGGAGTCACTGAACGGCAGCGTACCCTCTGTAAGGCATGCAGCGTTGCCCATGCCATGGGTCTGGCTAGGCGGGAGCAGGGATCCAGGACGTTTGTGTGGACCAAGCGCGTCTGTGACCGTGAGACGTGGCTCACGTGAGAGGGGAAGGCTCTCGGCAGCAGCGCCTGGCTGAACACAAGGTTATTGTTCTGGTGCGAGTCTGGGTTTTAACCACAAAGCTCACTTCCCAGAAGCCCCTCAGTCCCAGGCAAAGAGAGCCAATGGGTGACCCTGCAACTGTGACGGCAAATCAGACCTTAAATTTTGATCCCTTGTTTGCCCCAAACTCACCCTTCCAGCCTGGGTCAGGCGATCAACACATCTGTACTTCACTTTGCCGAACAAGGACGCAGGAGAAGTGAGAGTGGGGTTTCTACCTTGGCCGCATTTTAGAACTATCTGGAAGGTGTTTATAGTTTTCCATTTGGGGGACCTACCCCAAACCAATTAATTATTAAGTCACAATGATTTATTATTAATTATTAAATGACAGTCTGGTGGGCGGCACCCAGTCATCAGGGTTTTGTTGGGGGCTTTGCTGTCATTGCTGGTGTATGTCTCCCAGGTGGTCCAGTCTGCAGCCAGCACCCCGTTACACCTTGGCCCCCACCCCTCGGTGGTCCCTGACAGCCGCGGTCACCTGCAGACAGACGTGCTGTGGCTGCTTGACCTCTCTCCTTGCACGTGTGCTGTCTCTGTGAACGAGGGTTCGTGTGCTCACAATCGTGGCTGTGGTTCATACAAGGGAACAGGGGGAGACTTTAAAGATGGCGGAGTTTGAGACGCGGAGATCACCTTCCTCCCCACAGGTACATCAGAAATACATCTACACGTGGAACAACTCCTACAGAACACCTCCTGAACGCTGGCAGAAGACCTCAGGCCTCCCAAAAGGCAAGAAAATCCCCACGTACCTGGGTAGGGCAAAAGAAAAAAGAAAAAACAGAGACAAAGAATAGGGACAGGACCTGCTCCAGTGGGAGGGAGCCGTGAAGGAGGAAATGTTTCCACACACTAGGAAGCCCCTTCGCGGGCGGAGACTGCGGGTGGCGGAGGGGAAAGCTTCGGAGCCACGGAGGAGAGCGCAGCCACAGGGGTGCAGAGGGCAAAGCGGAGAGATTCCCGCACAGAGGATCAGGGCCGACCGGCACTCACCAGCCCGAGAGGCTTGTCTGCTCACCTGCTGGGGTGGGTGGGGCTGGGAGCTGAGGCTCCGGCTTCAGAGGTCAGATCCCAGGGAGTCCCCAGTCCTCACTGGGGTTGGCTGCATGCACACAGCCTGAAGGGGGCTAGTGTGCCACAGCTAGCCAGGAGGGAGTCTGGGAAAGAGTCTGGAACTGCCTGTGAGGCAAGAGACCATTGCTTCTGGATGCGTGAGGAGAGGGGATTCAGAGCACCGTCTGGGTGAGCTCCAGAGACAGGTGCGAGCCACGGCTATCAGCGCAGACACCAGAGACCGGCATGAGAGGCTAAGGCTGCTGCTGCAGCCACCAAGAAGCCAGTGTGCGAGCACAGGTCACTATCCACCCCTCCCCTCCTGGGAGCCTGTGCAGCCCGCCACTGCCAGGGTCCCGTGATCCACGGAAACTTCCCCAGGAGAACACATGGCGTGCCTCAGGCTGGTGCAACGTCATACCGGCCTCTGCCGCCGCAGGCCCGCCCCGCATCTGTGCCCCTCCCTCCCCTGGGCCTGAGTGAGCCAGAGCCCCCAAGCAGCCGCTCCTTTAACCCCGTCCTGTCTGAGTGAAGAACAGACGCCCTCAGGCGACCTACACGCAGAGGCGGGGCCAAATCCAAAGCTGGGCCCCTGGGAGCTGTGAGAACAAGGAAGAGAAAGGGAAATCTCTCCCAGCAGCCTCAGGAGCAGCGGATTAAAGCTCCGCAATCAACTTGATGTACCTGCATCTGTGGAATAAATGTATAGACAACGCATCATCCCAAATCGAGGAGGTGGACTTTGGGAGCAACTGTAGACTTAGGGTTTGCTTTCTGCATCTAATTTGTTTCTGGTTTTATGTTTATCTTACTTTAGTATTCAGAGTTTATTATCATTGGTAGATTTGTTTATTGATATTGCTCTCTTCCTTTTTTTTATATATATAGATTTTTTTTTCCTTTTTCTCTTTTTGTGAGTGTGTATGTATGTGATTGTGTGATTTTGTCTGTATAGCTTTGCTTTTACCATTTGTCCTAGGGTTCTGTCTGTGCAGTTTCTCTCTTTTTTTTTTTTTTGTATAGTTTTTAGCACTGGTTATAATTGGTGGATTTGTTTTTTGGTTTGGTTGCTCTCTTTTTTATTTTTAATAATTATTTTTTATTTTAATAACTTTATTTTATTTTATTTTTTTCTAAACAATGCACTACTTAATAACCAAGAGATCACTGAAGAAATCAAAGAGGAAATTTTAAAAATCCTGGAAACAAATGACAATGAAAACACGATGACCCAAAACCTATGGGATGCAGCAAAAGCAGTTCTAAGAAGGAAGTTTACAGCAATACAGTCCTACCTCAAGAAACAATAAACATCTCAAATGAACAACCTAACCTTACACCTAAAGCAGTTAGAGAAAGAAGAACAAAAAAACCCCAAATTTAGAAGAAGAAAAGAAATCATAAAGATCAGATCAGAAATAAATGAAAAAGAAATGAAGGAAACAATAGCAAAGATCAATAAAACTAAAAGCTGGTTCTTTGAGAAGATAAACAAAATTGATAAACCATTACCCAGACACATCAACAAAAAAAGGGAGAAGACTCAAATCAATAGAATTAGAAATGAAAAAGGAGAAGTAACAACTGTCACTGCAGAAATACAGAGGATGATGAGAGATTACTACAAGCAACTAAATGCAAATAAAACAAACAACCTGGAAGAAATGGACGAATTCTAAGAAAAGCACAAACTTCTGATACTGAACCAGGAAGAAATAGAAAATATAAACAGACCAATCACAAGCACTGAAATTGAGACTGTGATTAAAAATCTTCCAACAAACAAAAGCCCAGGACCAGATGTCTTCACAGGCGAATTCTATAAAACATTTAGAGAAGAACTAACACCTATCCTTCTCAAACTCTTCCAAAATATAGCAGAGGGAGGAACACTCCCAAACTCATTCTACAAGGCCACCATCACCCTGATACCAAAACCAGACAAAGATGTCACAAAGAAAGAAAACTACAGGCCAATATCACTGATGAACATAGACACAAAAATCCTCAACAGGATACTAGCAAACAGAATCCAACAGCACATTAAAAGGATCATACAACATGATCAAGGGGGGTTTATCCCAGGAAGGCAGGGATTCTTCAATATACACAAATCAATCAATGAGATACACCATATTAACAAACTGAAGGAGAAAAACCATATGATCATCTCAATAGATGCAGAAAAAGCTTTCGACAAAATTCAACACCCATTTATGATAAAAACCCTCCAGAAAGTGGGCACAGAGGGAACCTACCTCAACATAATAAAGGCCATATATGACAAACCCACAGGCAACATCATTCTCAATGGTGAAAAACTGAAACCATTTCCTCTAAGATCAGGAACAAGACAAGGCTGTCCACTCACACCACTCTTATTCAACATAGTTTTGGAAGTTTTAGCCACAGCGATCAGAGAAAAAGAAATAAAAGGAATCCAAATCGGAAAGAAGAAGTAAAGCTGTCACTGTTTGCAGATGACATGATACTCTACATACAGAATCCTAAAGATACTACAAGAAAACTACTAGAGCTAATCAATGAATTTGGTAAAGTAGCAGGATACAAAATTAATGCACAGAAATCCCTTGCATTCCTATACACTAATGATGAAAAATCTGAAAGAGAAATTAAGGAAACCCTCCCATTTACCATTGTAACAAAAAGAATAAAATACCTAGGAATAAACCTACCTAAGGAGACAAAAGACCTGTATGCAGAAAATTATAAGATATTGAGGAAAGAAAGTAAAAAATTATACAAAGAGATGGAGAGATATACCATGTTCTTGGATTGGAAGAATCAACATTGTGAAAATAACTCTACTACCCAAAGCAATCTACAGATTCAATGCAATCCCTATCAAACTACCAACGGCATTTTTCACAGAACTACAACAAAAAATTTCACAATTTGTATGGAAACACAAAAGACCCCAAATAGCCAAAGCAATCTTGAGAAAGAAAAGCGGAGCTGGACTTCAGACTATACTACAAAGCTACAGTAGCTTCAGACTATACTAAAAAGGCTCCTGGACTTCAGACTATACTACAAAGCTACAGTAATCAAGACAGTAGGGTACTGGCACAAAAACAGAAATATAGATCAATGGAACAGGATAGAAAGCCCAGAAATAAACCCATGCACATATGGTCACCTTATCTTGATAAAGGAGGCAAGAATATACAATGGAGAAAAGACAGTCTCTTCAATAAGTGGTGCTGGGAAAACTGGACAGCTACATGTAAAAGAATGAAATTAGAACACTCCCTAACACCATACACAAAAAATAAACTCAAAATGGATTAAAGACCTAAATGTAAGGCCAGACACTATAAAACTCTTAGAGGAAAACATAGTCAGAACACTCTGTGAAATAAATCACAACAAGATCCTTTTTGACCCACCTCCTAGAGAAATGGAAATAAAAACAAAAGTAAACAAATGGGACCTAATGAAACTTCAAAGCTTTTGCACAGCAAAGGAAAACATAAACAAGATGAAAAGACAACCCTCAGAATAGGAGAAAATATTTGCAAATGAAGCAACTGACAAAGGATTAATCTCCAAAATTTACAAGCAGCTCGTGCAGCTCAATATCAGAAAAACAAACAACCCAATCCAAAAATGGGCAGAAGATCTAAATAGACGTTTCTCCAAAGAAGATATACAGATTGCCAACAAACACATGAAAGAATGCTCAACATCATTAACCACTAGAGAAATGCAAATCAAAACTACTACAACCAGGTATCTCCTCACATCAGTCAAAATGGCGATCATCAAAAAATCTACAAACAATAAATGCTGGAGAGGGTGTGGAGAAAAGGGAACCCTCATGCATTGTTGGTAGGAATGTAAATTGATACAGCCACTGTGGAGAACAGTATGGAGGTTCCTTAAAAAACTAAAAATAGAACCACCATAAGACTCACTACTCACTCCTGGGCATATACCCTGAGAAAACCATAATTCAAAAAGAGTCATGTACCACAATGTTCATTGCAGCTCTATTTACAATAGCCAGGACACGGAAGCAGCCTAAGTGTCCATGGACAGAGATGAATGCATAAAGAAGATGTGGCACATATATACAATGGAATATTACTCAGCCATAAAAAGAAATGAAACTGAGTTATTTGTAGTGAGGTGAATGGACCTAGAGTCTGTCGTACAGAGTGAAGTAAGTCAGAAAGAGAAAAACAAATACCATATGCTAACACATATATATGCAATCTAAAAAAAAATGATTCTGAAGAACCTAGGGACAGCACAGGAATAAAGATGCAGACGTAGAGAATGGACTTGAGTACATGGGGAGGGGGAAGGGTAACCTGGGACAAAGTGAGAGAGTGGCATGGGCTTATATACACTACCAAACGTAAAATAGATAGCTAGTGGGAAGCACTGCATAGCACAGGGAGATCAGCTCCGTGCTTTGTGACCACCTAGAGGGGTGGGATAGGGAGGGTGGGAGGGAGATGCAAGAGGGAGAGGATATGGGGATGTATGTATATGTATAGCTGATTCACTTTGTTATAAAGCAGAAACTAACACACCACTGTAAAGCAATTATACTCCAATAAAGATGTTAAAAAAAAAAAAGAGGAATGGATGCTAATGGCTTTTATCAGAAACCCACTTATTGCAGCGTTGGCTCTGTTGCTAATGAGAAGCAGCGTACGTGTTTTTGGAAATGCCAAGTACATACCAAGGAAGATGAAGGAGCTGGAGACCAAACTGCTCCGTCTCCCAAAAGCGCCAACTATTGGGTTTAACCAGCCCTCCCCGCAGCGACCACATCCAGATGTGTGAGCCCCACATGGGCCCACAGACTTGTGAGCATGCAGAATGCTTCTTGCCTCCCTTTGAGAAGAAGCGGGGGCGAGGGGCAAGCCGCTCTTGAGAACCTTCTGCTAGAACGAGATATAGAAATACTGTAACGACAACTGGGGAGTGAGGCATAACCTAAGTCCAAATAAAAAAGACTGACTTTGATTCATATTTTCATATTTCAAAATAATGTCTCCCCTAAGAACTAGCATGGATGCTCAGAGTGGTGGCCTGTGATGAAGCAGTCGGTTTGGGCATTGGTAACAACCTGCAGACCCGGAGGGCGTCGGGCTCCAAGCGGGGAGGGTCCGGGTGCCGGCAGGGCCCCGCTTTCCCAGGGCCGTCATGGACGCACCACGTCTGGTCTCTTCCAGTTTTGCCAGTGAGGGCTTCCCCCTGTGCCCAAGTCCTGCCAGTGTCCACGGGAGGGTTCCAACCACTTTGGGGATTAATCAAACGTCGAATGGCCAAGGGACGCTGTGTCCGTCTCTCACAGCAGGCGTCTCCAGCAGGGCCCGCTGTGCCGCACGTTTGCCCTTCCCAGGGTAACCCTGGTTACCCAGCACAGTGAGCCTTCTCGTCCCTGCCCAATGAGCGGCTGCCCACTCTGCCCTCTGCTCATCCCAGACATCTTCTGACCCCACCCATCACCTGGGACCAGCCCGATGTCCCTTCGTCCCTCTGAGGCCACCCAGCTCACAGCAATGATGACAGGTACACCCACCGTGCTTCTGCCTCTAGCCTGAAATTCACAAAGCGCCAAAACACAAAACTTGCAAACTTCATTTGGCAGCAAAACCTGCCCTGAATGGCCGTGAAGCTATTTATAGTCTCTATGTCACCTACCTAGTACAAGTATCCAGACGTTTCTCTGCAGAAATATTAACATGCTTGATGATGGGGTGCAGCCCCCGCCCCTGCCGTAGGTTTTATATGGTATATGAATGACACACGCACGTTACTCCCTTTCTGAAATCTGAGAGAGTCTGAACTCTGAGACACACCTGGCCCCAGGGCTTTCCCCAGGGGCCCTGGACCCACGCGAACGGCACTGACGTGGCTGTAGCTGGTGCTGGGGTTACAAAGAGGGAAAGCGACACCAATCAGATGGTTAGACCAGTTTGATTTCTAGGGACCGGGGTTTATTTGGTTGACTAGCGGAAGGCATTGAAGATTTCCGAGCCAGAGAAAGGCGAGCTCACGTGACTGGGTTTGCTCTGTTCTGAAGTCCCTTCTATGAGTAGGAGGAGGTGTGGCTCAGCGGGGCGTTGACAATCGGTACATCGGGGAGAACGAACCAGGGCGGGAGGTAGAATGACCAGTTAAGGCAGCAACAAAATCGTCCTGCAAAAGGGGCCAAGGGGACCTGGGCTCAGGCACGTTCCCGGGCAGGGCTTCGGCGGAGGAAGCACCAGAAGCTCCAGCTGCCAATCCCGGGGGCAGTGTGGAGGCAGAGCTGGGGAGAAGACCGAGCTCCAGTGATCAGAGCCAGGGCCCGAGGGCAGGGCTGGCTCAGGAACGAGGGCCTGGACCCAGGGTGACAGGGAGTCAGAGTGCCCCCCGCTCCTGGCCTCTGGGTTCACTTGGGGACACAGGGCGCCCTAGCCCCCCATGCTCCTGGCTCCCTGGGCTGCGTTCAAGCAGAGACATCCCAGGAGGGAAAAAACAACCAGAGTCGGGCTTACAGGCGCGCACTTGGCTGAGACCCGAGGCTGCCGGGTGCCCAGCCCAGAAGCAGCCCCAGGGCTCCCCGGGGCCAGCACTGCACCCTCACGCAGGGTGGCTGCAGGGGCTCAGGGACCATGAGCAGGGGACACACGGGCCTGGCATTAGCGCTCAGGGCGCAAATCAATGCTAACGAGCATCCAGGGGACTGGCCTGCGGACAGGTGTGAACCAGGGTGTGTGGCACCTTCCCCAGAAGAAAGAGGAGCAGCAAGGCTTCCAGGAACAAATGAAAGGCAGGCGGCTTCAGCAAAGGAGGAAAGAGGACGTTCAGCTGTTCCGGCATCTGGTGCAGTGGATCTCCCTTCCTCTCGGGTAACTTTTGCAGCTGGGCGTCTGGCGGGGCTGGAGCTGTGGACCAGGGCCTGGCTCCTGACGGGTTCCCATCGTCCTGGCCCTTTCCCGGGTGAACTGCCTTGAGCTCCAAACGTGGGCACCACCTTAGGTTTAACTTTTTTTTTCTGTTTTATTGAGATATAATTGACACAGAGTTCTGTATACAAGTTCAAAGTGTCAGCATAATTACTTGACATATATATATATATATATATATATATATATATAGCGCAAAATGATCGCCACAGTAAGTTTAGTTAACATCCATTGTATCAAATAGTTACCCCAAGAAATGTTCATTTCCTTGTGATGAGAACTTTTAGAACCTTCTCTCTTATCAACTTTCCTATACATCATACAACAGTGGTAACTGTGGTACCATGTTGTACCTTACATCCTTGGTTCTTATAAATGGTTTGTAAGTTTGTACCTTTTGACCCCCTTCAATGAATTTCCCCACCCTCAGGCTTCATCTCAGGTAACCACAATTCTGATCTCTTTTTCTATGAGTTTTTTTTTCTTTTTAGGTTCCACATATAAGTGAGATCATACACTGTTGGTCTTTCTCTGTCTGACTTATGTCACTTAGCACAATGCCCTCAAGGTCCATCCATGTTGTCACAAAGCCAGGATTTCTTTCTTTTTTATGGGTGAATAATATTCCGTTGCCCACATATATACCAGGTTTAACTTTTAATTACTATTTCTAGGCGGAAGAGGTAGGGCTCTTTGTAGCAAGCCCAGGTCCCTATAGCAAGTCAACAGCAGGCGGTGGGCAGGGCAGAGGGGACCCGCAGAGCTGGCCACAGCAGAGGGAGTCAGGCACTGAGGGGAGGGGGGGCCATGGTCAGCGCGAGGTCTAAGGTCCTCGAGGCAGGAGGAAGGGAACGTTTCGTTGGGGGGAGTAGGTGCCTTGCCCCAGGGTGAGGCAATACCATTCCCAGACAGGAGCTGCCATGGGTGAATTCATTCCTGCAAGGACCCTGCAAGGACAAGGACGGGGCCCCAGAGCTGGAGAGACTGAAAGCACATGTTAGGTTCTGAGACTGGCTGGGATGCAGAGGGCGAGACAGACCCATTCGATCCATCTGTGCCCAAAAGTAGGGGCTGGTCCAGCAGCAGGGAGACGCTGGGGGTCTGAGGAGTCAGACTCGCACACCCAGAGTTCACGGCAACACTTCTTAAGATCATCCCAGGGTCTGTGTGGAGCATTAAAAACTGAGAAGAGAGGAGTTAGCAGAGGTCAGGTGGCCCCCATCTCGAGGGCAGGAGATGGCAGCATCCACGTGCGAAGCAGGGCCCCACGGTTCATCCTCATTGTTCTATCTCCCGTATTTACACTTTTCAAATACTTCAGAAGAAAACAATGTCCAGAACCTAAAAGTGTCCAGTCACTAAACCAACTTCAGTGACGACAGTGAGCGCCGTCAACATGGACCCCAGCCTAGTCCTTTCTGGGCTTCTTTTACGTCTTCAAAAGCCCAATCTTCCTGTCTCAGCTGGGACATTAAAAAAAATACACCCAAAGAATATTCTTTCTAGTGCATTGCCACTGCAGCGAGATGATTATTACCCTGGCTATCAATCACTGTTATGGTTCCTACTGGCATGAGCTCTACGTTTTCCCGGGTGCCATCCAATCCCACACCCAGCCAGCGTGTGTTTTGCCTGGGAGCAGATGTCCACACACTGATCTGAGCAGGAGACACCAAAGCAGCAGGTGTGAGAGGGGCTGAGTGTGTTGGAGGACAGGTGAGGATCAAAAGCAGGGGACAGGCTCCACCTCGGGGCGGATTACAGCCAACGGGCCTGGGAGCGCGCAGGGGAAGCTCGTTTCAGGAGCCATTTCCCCAGCGGCGCCCAAGAAAGCTAGCCGGGAGGAGAGAGAAGCGTGAAGAGGGCACTGGGGAGCAAGGCCAGGCCCCAGTGAAGGACAGAGAAACCGCGACACCGAGATCCAGGAACAGCAATAAGACGGTCCTCGAAGGAATTCAGCTGAAAGTCAGAAAGCGCCCCTGGGTCCCAGCAGGCTTGCCAAACTCTAAGCATGCTTTTTCCTACGGTATTTGATTTATTTGACTCATGCTTTCGTGCCGAATTTTCTACAATCCACACGCACCAGGGTCCCCGGTGCCCATGTCTCTTTCCCTCACTGGGCGGTGAGCTCCTCCAAGACTCACCTGGCTTCTGCCCTGCCAAGCACAGCACCTATAACACAGCAAGAGCTAGTGCACAATAACTGAATGAATTAAGGACCAAACGGAAACATTCTTAAAGGCTCCGAGTTGGAAAGAATCTGGCGTGTGATGAAAGCGGCTGTGCGCGGCAGACAGAGGAGAGAGCCCAGGAGGGAGACCCGTGAGGCCCAGCCGTCCTCCAGACACACGCAGACACCTCCGTGCAGGTGCCAGGCCTTCCACGCAGACACTCAGCCCTTCCAGAGAAGTCTCCTCCCCGCCTGTTAGAGTTCGGAGAACAGCAACAGCAAACCCAAGAGACGAGGTGCAGCCCAGCGATGCAAGCTCTGGGGAGTGTGTCTGTGGCAGAGAGTGGCTCAGACAGGACAGGGAAGAGCTGATGGCTCGACGGAGCCGGGGAGGCCGAGGAGAGAGACGGGGGAGCGAATGCCACCACTTCCGAGACTCAACACTTGTTATCAAGACTTTAAAGAAGCTGGGAGGGTTCCAGAGAGGTCTGCATGTCCCTGTTCACAGTGGCACCCATCACCTTGCCAGGGTCTCCATGTAACGACCCACACGGGTCGTGGGGTGCTTTCTGCCCATAAACTCTGAATGGAGCTGTGCATTTCTCATGGCTCCGGAAATGCCTGGAAAAGAGCAGGGACCAGGCTTAAAACTAATCACCAGAGAGAAGTTATGAAATCTTGCAACTGCTATGTCCATTTTGGGGGAAAGCTCAACTGGAAGTAGACACATCATCCCCTTATTGGAAAGTTGATCCAAACCACCTCAGATGGAAATGATTTGTCAGGATGTGTCTGTGCAATATTTTCTCTCTTCAGCATCCCACAAGTCCCAGGTAATTTAAGGGCAATTAACCAGAGGCTTCCCTCTGATTTTAGTCCAAATTTCAAAGCTTGTCTCATCCAAGCTTGTCTAAAAAGGAGCTTCTCCAAAATCCACGTGTCGGAAGTTTCCACGTGAGTAACGGCGGCCAAGACAGTGTTTTTGAAACGTTGAGGAGAAACCGGGTCATTAATGATGCTGAGCTTTGTTTCTCTGCCAGCCAGTGTGGCAGTGCCCCTGGGGAAGGGAGGGGTCTAAGGGGCCAGCATGGACTGCAAGGCTCTGTTCCTTTCAAGGGCTGTAGAGCTCTAAGGTGCCCACAGCTACCTTCAGGCTATCACAGTGGCACCAATGAGAGTCCAGAAGTGGCCAGTGAGGGCCGTTCCCAGGATGAACCCCCCTCTCACTCATGCCCCATCCGCAGAACCCGTACAGGATAAGCAACACAAAATCAGAGACTTGCTCCCGGTCTGCACCTCGGTGATTTTCAAATGGGGGCAGTTTTGCCCCCCAGGGGACATGGCAATATACAGAAGCATTTAATTGTCACTACTGAGGGGGAGGGGAGCGCTACAGGCATCTAGTGAGTAGAAAGCAGAGATGTTGCCAAACATCCTACAAAGTACAGGCGTCAGCTTGAGCTGCCGCAACAAACACTGCACATTGCATAGCTTCAACAACCGAATTTTATTTTCTCACAGTCTGGAGGCTGGAAGCCCAAGATCAAGGTCCTGCAGGGTTTGGTGTCTGGCGGGAGCTCTCTTTCCGGCTTGTAGACAGCCCTTTGCTGTGTCTTCTCATGGCAGAGAGAGCTCTGGTCTCACTATGCTTCTAAGGGCACTAACCCCATCATGCAGACGCATCCTCGTGACCTTACCCAGCCCTCGTCACCTCCCAAAGGTCCCATTACTAAATATTATCATATTGGAGGTGAGGACTTCAACATAGGAATTTGGGGGGGAAACAAACATTCAGTCCATAACAGCACACAGCAAAGAATTATCAGCCCAAAATGTCAATAGTGCAGAATTTGAGAAACCCTAGTGCTCTGCAAAGGGCTTCACCTCCAATGTCCCTAAACCATCCTCAGAGTTATTCCTCCTCAAACTCATAGCTGCTCCGCCAGCATCTCATGAGCTGAACTATCTCATAAGAGAAAGCAATCTTCTTGTTATTTGTAATCTGATGGAAACTATGGGAGGTCACAATACACCCAGTGGGGATTCCATAGAAGGGAGCGCCCCTGCCCCATCGGTGTTCTGGAGCAGAAAGCCGGTCCCCGTGTCAACTGATGCTTACACAGCTGGGGGTCCCTTTGGGAGCTTCTTCCACCACCCCTTAGAGAAACGAGGGGTTATGCTTCACCCAGATACATCTATGTCCCTGGTTTTATTTCTCTCCTACGAGATATGCAGTGGCCCAGCCATAAACGAACAAAGATCAACTCTTTTGGTTTGGAGTCAATTTGATAAAATACTGAATAGCAGTATTTTAATGAAAAGATCGGATAGGAATAGAATAGAATAGAATAGATCAGATGTCAGTGCATAATGTGTAGAAAAAGGCAAGTATTGTTTCATGAAATTCGTGTTGAGGTTTGTATGTGTGTGGATGGGAGGGGGATACCAGAATAGGAAGTGAAAGTTTCTTCGGGTGAGTTGTAGTCAGAGAAGTGTGAGAACTACAGCAATCGCTCCAGTTGCTCTCCCCGGGGATCGTACTGACCATGAGCCGATTTGCTCACAGCCTGCGCTTGAACAACACGTACGGCAAACTGGATTACCCACCCTCCAGCAGCCCTTGTCAAGCCACCTTTTCAGAAACCTCCACCTCTTCAACCCATTCTGTATTTCTTTCAGGGTCTGGAACACTCTCTCTTGGCCCCCCTTCAATGTACCCTCTATGACTCCAGTTGCCTGTGCAGAGCTCAGGTGTCAGCGCAGAGACCTGCTGTGATGTCACTCGTGTCAATTAACTCAAGCTGTCTGCCTCTGTCAAGTGTCTGCACGTGCTGGCGGCATGTCCCTGGAGCTCAGGTGGGGCTGGGAGCGCCCTGGGGATCAGACTCCAGACGGAAGAACCTCGGTGAGACTGGAGAGGCTTCCTGGCCAAGGCGTCCTCCCCCCCCTGGCCCTGGTGAGGCCGGTGACCCATCTGTGTCTGTGCAGGTGTCTGAGCAGGTGACCCATCACAGCCAGGCTTGGGGATGCTTCCGTGTGACCGCTGGCCGTGCACACTCGGCCGCTCCCCTTCCTCTTCAAGACTCACAGACGCTTACGGTCAAGTTGGTGGCCGAGGTGTCCCCTGTGCCCAGAGACTGGCCCTGAGCGTCAGGACAGGCCAGGGCTCAGGGCTGACAGCTCCTGGGATCACTGGCGTCCTGCTGTTTCATCTCTGCCTCACGCCCGATTTCTAAGCAGTGTTTTACAAATAGGTGCTCAGGACATCTGTGCGCATGGCCAGGATGAGGCGGCCATCAGAGCATCAGGGCTCATTATGCAAACGGGCAACAGTCAGAGAACTTCAAATCCTCACCTAAGTACCAGAGGAGGGCTTTTCCCATCAAGTGTGGCTTTCAAATTGCTTCCAAGGGTGAATTCACAGAACTGTCAGAAACTCTGGGGGCTGGGGCCTGCGGTGCATCTGATCACACTTTACCTGCGTGTGGCTCGTGTGGCATGTGGCAGTGGTGATGTTAATGAGCACGAAGGTATCTAAAATCATGGCCGGACCAAGTGAGTACATTTCCATTCCTACAAGATACAGAACATTGGACATTTTGTCTCTCCTTCCCTTCTTGTTCGCCTCCCTTATTTTGATAAGACCTCATTTCAAAGTGCCTCGAACAGACCCATTTCATCTCATCTTTCATCTCAAGAAGGAGGATTCAAGGAGAGACCGCCTCACCAGTTAAAGCAGGGGGTCCTATAACACGAAAGTTACTAATAGACGTTTCCAACATTCCCCAAATTACTTTTTGCTTCCCTCAAACTCATGGCTCAAGCTTGAGCCTTAAATCCAAATACGAGTGTATCATGAAAAATTGGCACAAAATGAAGTAAATAATTGTTTTTCAAGCAGAATGAACTTTAAGATGCACAGACTTCTTCTTCTTCTCTGTCTGAAACCAGACAAAAACGACCCACCTGGCAACGGATAGCAGTGATGGAAATCTCTCTCCCCATCACGAGGATGTCAGCACTCAGAACAGCGCCCCCTCCTGAGTCACGAGGCCGGTGTTCTCCATAGAAATGCAGCCTGTCCAGGGGAAGCTCCTGGGCCGCCTCTGTGCTCAGATCCGAAACATGGGGAGGGAGGCTCGAAACTGAGGTCTCAGAAGCCGCTCTTTACTCACCATCAGCAACAAACAGTCCGGCAAACACGCCTGGTTTGGCAGGTTGCCATTTGGGGTTTGTACATTGGAATATTTACGTTGATCCTTGGAAGCCAATAAACAGTTGGCATCTAAATGTTTTTCCTTTTCATTTTCCAGACGTGAGTTATGATGTTAACATAATGAACCTTAGCAAAACTAATGACACTGCCCCACCAAAAGTAATGTGAGGGACCCACCCTGGAGGGAAACCAGAGCAGAAGGATCCTAGCCGACTGGGGAGGCAGGGCCCGGGCTCCTAGAGGCCAGTCTAGGGTTCGCGGAGGAAGCTGTGCTGCCAGCGGGTCCCCACGATGCTGCAGGGAACATCGTCTCTCGGCCTGAGCTAAAGGATGCAGAAAGAGAGAGGGTGCATGTGATAACATCAGGATTGCATGCTCAGAGGCTCCAGGAATCACCTCACATCCATAGTCTCTCTCCCTATAGCACTGCCTGGTCCCCCTCTAAGTGACCCCCAGGGCAGTCGCATGGGGCTGCTCAGCATGTCCCTCGTGCCGGCCGTGGATGGGGTGATGGTGCTGATCTCGCCACGCTGTTGGGAGAGGGAGAGCCGTGAGCCTGGCGCACACTGAAGGTGCCGTAGACGGGACAGCTTCCCAAAAGGAAAGAGCATTGTCATCAGCATCTCACTGCGAATCAGCCCATAAGGTGACTTTCTTCTTTCATGAGAGGGTCTGTGCAGGACAGATCACTGGCTTGGAGCTTGGAACCGAGGCTGGAGGTGGCAGGAGGGGACAGGAACATTCAAGGGGAGACGGAGGAACTTGGGAGACAGACTTGGCTTACTCTGTGCTCATGGGGCAGGGAAGCTGCAGGAGGAGAGGAGACAGGAACGTGGTGGGGGGGTGACTGGGCCTCAGCCAGGGACTGGGACTCAGGAGACACAGACACCAAGGAGGGGCAGCCTTGTCATAAAATCAGTTTGTGAGGAAACAGTGGACTTTTTCATACTCTCAATACACAGACTTAAAATGCTGACATCTCTTGCCACGTCACGAGGTGGGAGAGTGGGAGCAGGTGACCCTCGGTGGTCTCTCCACGGACTGAGTGGGACCAAACCCCGGGGAGGAGAGCCCCTCTCAGGAGACTCAGGGATGAGCAGAGGAATCCTTTGCATGACCTTCTTTGATAAACTCAACTCTTTTTTTTAACTGAAGTACAGTTGGTTTACAATGTTATGTTAATTTCTGCTGTACAGCAGTGACTCAGTTATACACACATATACATTCTTTTTCATATTCTCTTCCATTATGGTTTATCACGGGATATTGAACATAGTTCCTGATAAACCCAACCCTTTGTGAAATCCAAGTGGCTTACTGGTTCCCCAGGCCCCACTAAGAATCCCTCCTCTGACAAGGGCTCTGTTGCCCCACAAGACGTGAGGTCTCCCCCCCGGACTCAGATATCAGCCAAACACCCTGAGCTCCCCCGAAGACCGAGCATTCTGGATATGAGTAGCAGTTGGATTGATTGGGTTGGGAAGAGCGTCCGGCCATCTCAGAACGAGCTCTCGGCACCCCTCAATTTCCTGGATGAACACTGCCCGGGGTGAGTATCACCACGTCCTCTCCTTCTGGCCACGTTAGCCTCCAGGACTCGGAGCAACAACCCATCCACATACATGAGAACAGTTCCCATTTAGGAGCCTCTGCTTCTCTTTCATCATCTTCCAAAATTCAATATAGATTCTCCAGGCTGGACGCAACTCAGCTTGAGCGTTCAAGCCATTACTCATCAGTTGGGGAAGGAGGCCAGGTCACCATCTAGTTAATGTTTACCCTGCTGAGTCTGCCCTGTGGCTGATCTTTTTACATCCCTCTTCGGGAGAGCTGAAAACTAAACAAACTATTTGCAAGACGAAGGGGCCTAAGGGGGACAGCTCTCTGCAAGGGGTGGGGGCCCTGCCAGGTGGGATGTTTGTTTGCCTGGCCTGTCCAGATTCTCTGACCTCCGCTGTCAGACCTTCCCCAGCTCTACTGAAAATTCTACGTTCAACTGATAGCATCAGTCCGAGGCAAACGATCTCCAATCTCAAGTCACTTCAGGAAGTTTTCCATTCACACTTGTCCCTTTGCTGTTATTTCCCTATAAAATGCAAACATATATATTTTGTATGTCGAGATTTATAAGTGACACTTGAGTCCTTGGTGTTCCTCAGAGTCACTCAGAGCCACGGCATACTGCAAATGAAGAGTTTTGTGATGGCTTTTAGGACACATCCCAACCCTATGTCTTCAGGGCTGATTTCTCGTGAGACTAAGATCAATTGCCTCCTGGGCATCTACATTTCAATTCAACAAGCCTGAGGCCAAATTCATCATCTTCCTTTCTGTAAAGTCATCCTCCTCTTCTGGTGCTTCTAGCACCCCTCCCTCTTACTCCTTCCTCTGCTCCCTGTTTCATAAAGGGAACCACCATCAGCCCAACGATTCAACCCAATGATGAGAGATGTGATGTTATCCTGTCTCCCCATTGTTCAGTCACCAGATCTCACCAGGTGGGACCCTAACACTCCTCACATCCTGCACTCTGCCTCCACCTCCACTGCTGCTGTGTTGGTGGTGGGGGAGGGGGGCGGCCTCATCTCCCACCTGCAGCCCCATACAACAGCCCCATCAGGCTTCTCCACTTGCAGTCTTGGCTCCCTACACTTTTCCATACTGTAATTAAAAGTGAGCTTTCTAAAGCAAAAACTCTTATGAAATCATTCCCTCTTTTATAATATTGGTGGCTCCTCATTGCCCCCAAGATAACACCCAAACTCTAATATAACTACAGAACATTCATTCAGCAAGTATTTATTGACCATGTTCTCTGTGCCAGGTCCTGGGAATAAATGTAAGCAGAGCACACATGATCTCCACCCTCATGGAGCTAGAGGGGCAGGGAAGCCAGCACCACACACACAACCACGCAGATCAACATCTGACTACAAGCTGTGATTGGCGCTGTGAGAGGAACTGTGATGCGGGATGAGAAGTTGTGGTGGGTGGAGTAGGGGATGAAAGGCTCCTTCAAGGAAGCAGTGAAGTGGTCAGGGAAGATTTCCAGGAGGAAGGACCACCATTTATAAAATCTATCTGATAGGAGGGAGCATGTGTTTGTGCAACTGCAAAGGAGGTCAGCATAGCTGGAGTGGAGAGGGCAAGACAAAGCATGATAAGAGGTGAGACTATAGGGGTAAAAGGGACAGAATCACACCATCAGGGCCATCAGGTCACCCAGAGAATGACGCCCGGTTCTCCAGTATGTGCAACTGAGTCAACGGGACTGGGCATCTGGAGGAAGCAGAGATTTGGGAAATATAAACCAGATCCTTGGACAAGCTGCATTTGAGGTGGTTTGAATCATCCTAGGAAAGATGTCACATAGGAAGGAAAACCTGCTGAAAGCAAGTGGAGTTGGGCATTTGATAAAAAACCTTGTCTCCTGCCAGCCCCCTTCAGAGCTCTCTGCTCTTGCTCTGCAGACACGCTGACCTACTTCCAGCCCCACAGCCCTTCTCTCCCTCTTCTTTTGGAGCCTTGCATTCATGGACCCTCTGCTCAGATACACTGTCCCAGCCTCTGCCTATGCTTTACCTGCCGATCCCCTACTTGTCCTTCAGAACCTGGCTTAGACAACTACCCCAGCAGAATGTGCTCCCAGAGCACCCGTGCTTGCCCCAGAGGTACAGCAGCCTTGGTGCTGAGACTGCCTACTTTCCTGTCTGTTCTCACCACTACACTCCTAGCTCTGGGACATGTGTTCAGAAAGCATTTGTTAAGACTAAGAATGACAAATTATTTATTTATCCACAGAATCAAGTAGTTCTACAAACCCCTAGCAAGATAAAGAGATGCACAGCTGGACACATCACAATAAAACTACAGAAAACCAAAAAGACCCAAAGAAAATCTTATAAGCAGCCAGAGAAAGAAGACAAAGTAACTGCAAATGAGCAATAATTAGACTGACAGCTGATTTTCAACAGAAGAACAATGAAAGGCAGAAAACAATGGAATGATGACTACGAAAGACGGGAGGAAATTACTGCCAGCCTAGTATCACACTGTACATGGCAAAAATATTCTTCAAGGGTGAAGGTTAAATGAAGACACCTTATACCAACAAAAGCCCAAGTATGCAAGTGATAAGCAGACCCACACTAAATGAAATACTAAGAAATTTTCTTCTTCTGGCAGAAGGAAACGTCCCCAAATGGAAGACCAGAAATAGTAAATGGTAAATACATGGTTACATACAAAGGAAGATTGACTGAATAAAACGGAACGTGTACATGTCTGAGCAGAAGGGAAGAGGGGCAGTTCTCTCAGGTCAGAACAAATCAGCATCAGTTACAAAGCTTAGAAAAGGAAGGAGGAAGGAAAGATACATTAACTGGGAATCTTCTATTTTACATATTTTTCTAGCACCTGGCTACTATTCCTAGGGATAAAAACCTCAGTTTCTGAGGATTTTTAATACAACCATAACTTTACAAGATAAACTCTTATGAAATCCCACTGATTCTTAAATATATTGATTCTACACAGAGGGAAAAATAACCAAAGGACTCAGGGCCACCTCTGAGTCCCAGTGGAGTCTTCTCTGCCCTCCCCACTCCAGGGCTCAGCACAACAGAGCTTATTTCTCACACACCAAAGTCCTTGCTGGTCTCAAGGCAGCCGTCCTCCATGAGCTAGCTCTGTGATTCAACCTCAGGGCACCTCCGTGTCTTCCTGGCTCCCGTTACTCCACAAAAGGGGAGCAAAAGTGCAGACGTAGCAATAAGACACTCTCCTGTAGCCTAGAGAAGTCACACGGCCACACAGGTTCCAAGGGGGCAGGAAAATGGCTCCCCTAAGAACTGGGAACTCAGGGGCTGAAAAGTAGCTCTCCAGTCTCAGATGGTCAAAGGCTAATGCCTACTTTAATCACCCTGGTCCCCAGCTTTCTCAAGGCTCTCTGCCTCTGAACGATGCCCAACTCCACCAAAAAATTCCCATTGGCTCAATACAAAGTCAAACTCCACGTGACATAAAGGTCCTCCATGAGCTGGCCCTTTTCTCTTTCCATCCTCAACATCACCCTCCCCACCTGCTCTGTGCTTTGGCCATAACAAACAGCCATTTTTTCCCAACCCCCAGCACACAGGGCTGCAGCTTCCATCATTTTCACTGTGGTTCCCTCAGCCCTACCTGTCTGGCCACCACCTGCTCGCTGTGGAAGCACCACCTCAGCATCCCCCAGTGAAGTAGGCTCTACCCTCTCTCCCCAGCTCCTGTGCTTCTTGAAGCCCAGAATCCCCTTCACGTCTGCATCCCCAGGGTCTAGCAGAGTGTCTGACAGAGTATTCTTAAATGCTTATTAGCTGATTAAGAAATGTATACCAGCTCTTCCATTTGGCATTCAGCAGCTGTGCCCCCGAGAACCTGGGTCCTCATTCTCTGTTAATAAAAAGAATAGTAGAGAGAGTTAACATTCCCATGGTGCATAGGACACACAGTACTATTCTAAGTGTCTTACACGATGTGCTAACGCACTTAGTCCCCCCAACAGCCCTGGGAGGGAAGCACCATGTATTAGTCCTCTTCTCCTGGTGAAAAGCCTGGAGCACTGATTGGCAAAGTGCCAGGTGACACAGCTAGACCACGGCGGAGCTAAGATGTGGATTCACGCTCTCCAGGGAGAGCCCAGGGCCATGTCCTGGCGGCTTCTCGGGGTCCGCACACAGACCCTCTGGTGGAGGCACTCCACATGCCACATCTGCCCATGTGCAGTGCCCCATCTGCCGGAATCAAGGGCAGGTGATGCCTCTGCAGTTCATGCTTTGTCCCTCTAAACCCAGAGGGGACAATGGTGGCGTGTTGGGCTGATGGCCATGGAAGTCTGCTTCACCCTAAGTCTCTCAGATTGACCAGAAGGCATACCAAGGAGATATTTAAAGCTCATGAGAAAAAGACTCACCCACCATCCAGTGACAATAACTAACACGGCCCTGATAACTACAGAGCAGAGAGTCTTCTAAGGACACACATGTATTCACTCATTTGATCCTCCTAACAACCACTATGAAGCGGACACTATCACCAGCCCCATTTTATCAGAAAGGGACTCACTCTGAGCATCAATGACCTTGCCCAAGGTCACCAGGCCCCTAAGTGGCAGGGCAGGGATTCCAACCCAGATATCTGGCTGCAGACAGAGCAGTGGAACCTGGCCGCCGGCCAGGTCTCTTCTGGTCCACAGGGGAGGCCTTGTTCAACTCGCCTCCTGGGCGTGCATGTTCCAGCCTCTCTCCCTGAAGCTCAGAACCGCGCTGCCCTGGCCGCCCTGCACAGGTGCACTTTGCTGTGATCTGCTCTCTTAGGCTCGGAGGAAGCCACGCTTGCAGTTTCCTCCGTGCACAGCAGCCCAGGAAGGCAGCCTCCCAGGGATCGGTGGGCGGCCTCCTGCCGTCATCAGGAATGAAGGCTGAAGACAGGAGCTGCCCCAGCCCCAGGGAAAGGGGCTTTGTGCCACCTCTAGTCCATTTGTGCCAACCTGACGTGATTGAAAGGATCCGTCAAAACGCACTTGCGTGGTTTTCGTGACCTCTTCCCTAGAAGAGAAGAACGAATCAGGGAGATGCCCGTCACACCGTGTGGTTCCAGCCTCCCTGCCGCTGGGAGGAGCGGGCTCCAGGCGAGGCCCACTGCTGTGTTTACTAGAACCTTCACATCACCCCGTGGAAGACCCCGGAGATATGGACAGGGGACCGTAGTTGTCAGGCCTTTTGACGCAGATCCTGAGGCCCCTGTATTGATCCTAATTTGTCACCCTGGCCCTTCTCATGGCTGATGACTAAACAGACTTCAAAAGAGTTTTAATGCTGTTTTCTAGGACTTATGGAGGATTGGAATCTTAATCATATTTGCTCACTGTTTTCTCTGAGCATTTGGACAGATACGAAACCCAACTCATTTCAAATAACCCCAAAGTGTTCATGATGTTTCAGGAAACATGAACGGCAGCAGTTAAGGCAGATTTGGGGGGGGGGAATTCTTCTTTTCTGACACTGCAGGAAATGACTGGGCAATGCTGAGACCTCCCTGAGCCCCCAGATGTGACTGGGGATCTCAGCACCTCGGACTTACACCTTAATGCAGCAGCAGCTCTGATTCCTTATTCCCTTAAACCACAATGTCAAGTCAGGTCATAAATCAGAAATAACATGAGTGTGTGACTAATGCCCCTCTCAGTCGCCACAAAGGAATACAGGACACTGGATCGTTTTCCAAAAGGCACCTCCCACAGACATGACAGTTCTCACTTACGATTGTTTTGTTCACATTTGTTTGGGGGGGCAAATGGAAGGGAAGGGGGCTCAGGAAAAGAGAGCTGTTCCCTTCACTGGGTGGAGTCAAATCATAACATTCCTCTGAAGGAAGCATCTCCTCTCCGGTGTTCAGAGACAGAGCATCACCTCAGAGCCCCAGCATCCTTGGTCTTGCCTGTGTGCCCTCCTTCTCCCTGAATCACAGAGGCTGGTGTGTAAGAGAATAGTGATAGGCTTTGCACAAACGAAATTACAATATTTATGTTAAACTCACAATAGGCGTGGTCAGTTAACCCACCACTGATTCACCCACACATAAAGCTCATTACGCAAAGCACCTCGGATGCACCTTTCACCATATTTTGTTTGGAAGCCACTCTTCATTCCAATGATTACGGGAAAATGTTATAGTAAAATCTTCATTTCTCTTATCTGTGGTCTCTCGACTTCACACACATTTTGAAAAAAGGCATGTTTATCTTCCTCTCAAGCCTTTGAATTTAAGGTTGTTGTCTCCTCTTTATTCCTATAAGTGGTCTTTCTTCTCTGATTGTTGTTGTTTTTAAGATCTGAAGTTACCTACTATTCCTTGAACTTCGCAAAATACATGACTCAGAAGTTACAGCCAAATTATAAACAGTATTATCATCATCTGAGGGAGAGGGGCAGAAATTCCTGGGATTATGAGGTTAATTCATTTGAAAAATAACAGTATGTGTCTGTCTTCTAATATTTGGACAAATGTGGCCTTGGCTAATCCTCTATCTTATATCATTTCAGAAAGTATTCAGGTGCCTTTATGAAGGTTGTTCTCTCCACCTTAGGGAACAGTGTAACATGGAAGAGAATGGTACAGACATAGACCTGAGATCAAATCTTAGCCCAGTGTGACCCTGTGAGAAGTTACCTTTGTGAGCCTATTGCTCACTGGCAATAAAATTATCTGACTCACAAAGTCACTGTCAGGATTAAATGAGAAAATAGTTGGGAAGGAAGTTACTCAGTATAGAGCCTGGCATCTGTAAGTGTTAATGAAAGCTAGAAGTAGTGGTACCCATTTTAATGTTCCAGAATAGATCCTTTAGCTTCGGTCTATAAAACATTGAGTGTCATGATGTCACAATCACACAGACACACACACACACACACACACACACACACACACACATACACACACACCTTTCCCTGTGCTGCTGCTTCCTTTTCCATTGGTTCTCTTCCTTGCCATGAATTCTGTGGTTGTTGACCTGGTGCTGTGTCTTCTCTTTTAGGCTTCCAGGAAAGGAGATACCAAAGAGTTTGTGGTTTCTAAAAAGGTTCTTACTTCGAGTGACAAGGTCTGCATTAGAACATGCTGACACCATTAATATCCTTCTTGGTGAAATGTCCACTAGTGATCTCCAGAGGCCACTTTTCAGAAGAAGCCATACAAGAGCAAACGAAAGCAGATTCGTTCTCTGCAGAGAGCCCGGGAGCAGATGGGGTGATGGTGAGAGAGAGAAGAGAGGGCAGATCTCGCCTGATGACCAGCAAGCCTGCATTTTCAGACCCGGAATAACAGCTCAACATCTATTTTTCTCATGTTAGACTGTACCCTTTAATGCAGCACGTGGTCACTGGACAGTTTCTTTTCTTCCCCCACCTCCTCTTCCCAGCGTGAACCCTCACTTCGTAAAAACCAGCTCTGCAGTCATGACGGGACCCACCCTGAGTCAAAACAACCAGGCCTTCCCTCTGAGAAACAAGCCATTCCAATCTATTCCATGAAAGCTGTATAGACCCCAAATTTCTTTCTTAATCGAATTTCATACTTTTTGACCAGTTTGTACTTGTGCATCTATCCTAAATGGCTAGAAGGGAGATTTTCTGTATCATATTTAAAATTACAGTACCAACTTTGAATTTTAAAAATAAAGACGAAGGAAGATTTTTAAAAACTAGTCAAATCAAAGCCTGCATTGGGCTTAGTCCACCAGAAAGACCTGCAGAATTGCTTAAGGAATCTCAAAACCAGGCTCGCTCTGTTTACAGCAGAGGAGAAGCTACCCCACACGGTAGATACTCGGCCCTATAGACGGTTTGCAGCATTGGATTGCACTCCTGTGAAAAGCCGCCAGTGCTGACTGGTGAGTGTGCTCCCCTGGGGAGACAGCCCTATAGAGGGACACCTAAATATCCTTTAATGAAGTCCCCGCCCCACAGGGAACGAAAGGGCAGAGACCTGCCTGGAACCAGCAGCCAGGGTGTGACCCCTCTCTCATGTCAATAAACAGGCCGGTTCTCTTCATTGAGCGCTGGCGTGGGCGGGGCCGCGCGCGGTGGACGGGGCCGGGCGACGCTCCTGCAGGTGCCCGCTCGGCCCCTCTGCGCTTGCGCGGAGCCAGGCCCCTTGGCGCCCGCAGCACCAGCGCTGTCCCTGGGGGCGGCGTGCGGGGCGCTAGGGCGGCAGGTGCGCCCCAGACAGCGCTAACCCCACAGTAAATTCCATAATTACAGGTCACCGAGTGGGCGCCCCTTTGAAGTGAGGGACTTTCTTCTTGTTCCTGCAGCGGATACAATTTGGCTGAGATATCATATGCAGATAGCAAAAATTTAATTAACAAATCAAAGCCTTTATCTGGCGTTTTCAGAACTGTGGCCAACAGTTGTCTTGATCTCCAGAGCGCCTGTCAGGGAAAGCAGCGCCTTTGTAGTGCAGAAAACGTACAACTTCTGATGATTGCTCTGACAGATAAGGCTCCTCTCAACTGCCCGCCCCCTGGGGAGAGGCTCCGGGACCCTCTGCAAAGGAGCTGCGTTTCTGAGAGCGCTCTGACCTGACTCTGCTTAACCCTCTGTCTCAGAGCCCAGGGTGATCCTCCCAACAAGCCAGGCCGTGAGGGATGGCGGGTCTCCCGTGGACGGGCATCACGCCCGGGAATGAAAATAGAGTCCTTCTTACTACTGTGGACTCAGCCTCAGGAGATAAAGATGAACGGACCATAGGTAACGATTTACTTCTGCATCAGCCTTTCAACACGTTCACGGGGGAAACAGCCGCCGCTGGCGTCCACCGCAGCTGCCGATGGGGACACAGACTCTGGAAAGCAGGGAATACCCAGACAGACCAAGACGCAAGGCAACGTGTGACTAAAACACAGAATCCGAATGTGTGTGTATATGTACTATATACACACCTACATGTACATAGTAAAATTATCAAGGTGGAATCTCTGAGTGTGATTAAAGGTGATTTTTTTTCTCATTTTTTGTGCTTTGCTCGAGCTTTCCGGTTTTCTAAAATCAATGTGTAAATTTATAGGAACAAATTACTATAGCAGTTAATTGAGCTCTTGAAGGCAGAGACAAATGGCCCCTGGTGACTGGCTCCCAGTGCGGATCAGATTGGTTTCCAGTTAATTGGACTGGACGGGGTTGAACTGGATGGAGTGGAGGAGAGATAGCGCTCCTCCAGGATTGCACACAGAGGCTATGAGGAGGAGCTGAAAGAGGGAAGCAGCTCCGGGAAACATCTATAAAGACATGCAGAGGCAGGGAATCAGGAAGTTCCCTCTGCTGTCACTCCCTTTTCCGATGTCCAGGGAAGGACCGTGACTTGGAGGGTCCTAGCTGTTGTCCTCTGGTCCATCGGCTGTCCCATTGCTCACGCCGGCCCTGTGTTTGGAGACAAGGGAATGCAAAGGAAGCTGAAGAGAGAGAGGGGAGGCCCCTGGGACCTGAAGCAGCAGAGAAACTGTTCATTTATCTGACAGCAAGTGTAGCTCACGACCGCGTCCATATGAGGCTGCAGCTCCGATCGGTTTGGGTGGGGGAGGGGAGATACACGGGCAGGCCGTGGAGGAAAGGGTGGGAGCAGTGGCAGTTAAAACGGCCCATCCGGAAGCAGCATGGTTCCGGGACCTTTGATACTGTGCGGAAGCAGGCGCCTCTCCAGGTCTGGGGGCGTTTCAGCCAAGTCGCCGTCCTGGGCAGCGTGTGCTTGAAGCCACGGGCCTGAGTGTGCTGAGCCCACTGTGTCTGAGGCTGCGAAGGGAGCCTCACGTGGAAAAGTCCAGGGGTAGCTGCCCGATGGGGTCCCCTCCTCCCTCCACGCTGCAACTCCACCCCTCATCCACCATCCATCCCCCCAGGAGGATTCTGTTCCACCCGCCAGGATGTTTCTACACATAAATATGATCTAAGACACAGTTGACAATTAAAGCTGTTTATTATTGTCAAGGTTTCTCTTCTCTTTTCTTGTTGGAAAAACAAACGAAAATGCCTGTGATACTCTGAGGATGGGTGCAAGTCATCAGAAAAGCTGTAAGAAGATGCTGTCGTGTTTAATGCGTCCCTTAGTTTTAAACCATATTTCCTCGCCCCATGGTTGAAAAAACTTTTTAAGGGCTTCAAAAAGCAATGGCATTGCGGGCTTTAATTTATCTTTACAGTTCCCTGGGTCTGCAATGTATTAAACATGAGAGGCTCCTCCTGGCCCGTGTGGTTTTCATGAGGCTGCCTCGCTGATTCATTGGCATTTGCTTAGTGACGGGGCGTGAGGGCAGCAGAGCAAGGCCAGGTCTGCGGGGTTCTTCCTGAGCTGCTCTCGGCTAAGCACGTGCTCACTTTGGTGAGCATCTGATGAATATGATCTGGGAAAAGGGAAGCTGGCATTTAGGCTACAGACCCTGAAGAGAGATGGCCAAAATCTCAGGTGTCCCTATTAATTTGTCAATCAATACTTCCTAAACTATAGTTACTATTTATTGGGCACTTCGTAGATGCCCTTCGCTGTGCTGAGCTACTGTTTAATCCTTACGGCATCCCTGAGAAGTAGGACCCATTATCCCCTCATTCCCAAGACAGGATAATTAACAGACACAGGATTTGACTCCAGTTCTCTTTTATCCCTGTTCTGAGCCCACCCCACACTGCCACCGTGCTGCAGGGAAAGCTGGTGGGGAATATAAAACCGTGTATCCATGATCCCCACATGCCCACTCTGAGTTTTTGGTATCTTTGTGCAGTAAGCTATGCACATAAACTCTCAGCTCCCTGTGCAGGATGGAAGTAAGTGCTATAGCATCCGAAGGGGAGTGTGATCCCACTGCTGGGAGTACCAAGAAAGGTTCCAAGGAGAGGGAGCTCCAGCGGGCTCTCCGGCGATGATACTGGGAAAAGGGATATGAAAGAACTCAGATTAATGATTTCATAAGTCCTGCATAGGTTAGAAGGTGAGACGATCCAGTCTTAAAACACCTTTACCGGTTCTAACAAAACTTAAAAGGAAAAGATTCATCTCCATGGCTACAATAGTATCTGAGTTTAAATCTGTGGTGACAAGCCCATGACAAAGCTAACAACACGACACCAGTAACACAGCTACCCCCTACTGAGGGTTTACTCTGTGCCCCAATAATCCTAAATTCCTATCATGTCCCCATGTAACAGATGAGGAAACCGAGGCCTACAGAGGTAAATTGTTCCTGTTCACACGGCCACTAAGTGGCAGAGCTGGAGCAGAACACGAGCTACCAGAACCACGAGAATTTGCACATCCAGAAGAAGAGGGAGGCCCCCAGAGGAGCTGTGGGTTTGGGGGCCGCTCTTCCTCATGGGAAGATGCCAATTCCAAAAGCAAAGGCAGTGTCCGAGAAGCTGAGCAGAGATTTCTGCAAATCATGGTGCTGGGGGCAAAACGTCGAGTTCAGTCTCAGGAGAGAGAGGCCCTGGGAAGCAGCCAGCTTGTCCACACAGATCCTGAAAGGCTGACCCAAGATCAAGAAGGAACCAGAAATGGACCAGCCTCCAGGAACTGGATCCCAGGCAGCTCCTGGGTCATCTCCATCCCTGACTGGATCCAGTGCTCAGCAACCTCTCGGAAGCAAAGAGACATTGTCCTAGGTGGACCCCAGAGGCGCAGGAAGACACCACGAGCAACGGGTGTGCGGGAAACAGATATCAATACCAACCGAATAAACAGTCATTCTGCCCTGAAGGGTTTTAGATGTGCATAAAATTAAAACACACGCAGCAAGAGCACAAAAGAAAGGGGGTGGGTAAATGGATGTGGTGTAAGGGCCTGACGTTAAGCTTTTGGTTGCCCGGCATCCACTTCAAAGGCATCCATCTCAATGAATGGACCTCCAGCCAGCCGACTTGGCTATTAGCAAACCAAATAGATGAGGAGCCAGCCGCCCAACCAGGCAGGTCCCCTCTCAGAAGGCCCTGAGTGACCCGGATAAGTGACCACTCCAGTAACCCCTCTTCTCCCTTCCTGTGCCCCGATTCCCACTCTTATGCTTTAAATTCACCAATAGTGAACCCATAAAACCTCACGCACCCCACCTAGGGCCCTAATAAAGGCAGAGCCCCACGTCCTCACTCCCTCCCTCCCTCCACCCCAAACTTGATATGTGGCCGTGGGTGTGCTGTGTGTCCTCCAGGACCTGCGAGTCATGAATCATTTTTCCCAAAGTTCCCTGACGGTTGTCGCTGAGGTGCATCCTGCGGTCATAAGACCCACAAGGCCCGGTCCAGCCACATCACTGGATCCTGGTCAGGGAAATGTCTGTGGAGGCTGCTGCAGGTAGGATGGCCCAGGTGAGCGCCCCAGGCATGCCTAGCCAGGAGCATCGCTATCATAGGCTGAGATAATGGAGTTAAAGTGTTCTAAGAGCCCTTTGTTCAGAAAGGGCTGAAAGAATTAATTTATGTTAGACTTTAATGGGTCAAGGAAAGATGTCCCAGTTTCTATGGTAACCACGAAAAGAACAGTAAAACGGTATGCAGTTAAAGAACTAATAGGAGAGGGATGAATTTTTAAAAAACTTAACCTAAGAAAGGGCAATAAAAGAAAAAGAAACACGGTGGGGGGGGACGATTTAAAAAAATAGTAAAAGGATAGACTTTAACCCAATTATACCAGTAATTACACTAAATGTCGTGCACATTTCAGTTGAAAGACAAAGATTCTCAGACTGGAGTGGGGGAGGGGCAGGGATCAGATGCTTACAAGAGCCACACCTTCAGATGCAGCCGGCTTCCCACCCCGGGGCTCAGGCCGGGTCCGGCACCAGGAGAGCTTTGACTATGAGGCTGTGGTGTGGAACCAGGACCATTCAGGGCATTGGAGCCAGAGGAGAGTTTTGTGGATCAGTGTAACACCCAGTTAAGAGGAGTAACCAGGCAACCGATAGGAAGATGTTCTGCTCTTGAGTAAAGCATCTCATACCCTGGAGGTTCATGTCTCTCTTACCCCACCAGCGCTTGCTATTCCAATATCACTCCACAAAGCCTCAAGGACATTCACAGTAGCCCAAGGTGGACGCCCTGGTGAATCTGGTTTTATACATTTCGGAATGCGACACTGAAACAAGCTCTGTTCCCTAGATCAATACTTTCTTATGTTGAAATCTGCAGATGAAAGGGATTGGCGAGGCTGTGCTGTTGCCTGCTAGGAAATCTGTGAAAACTATTTTCATCTTTGCTAAGAGGTAAAGTATTTGTGTCTTTAATAAGCATGGCGACTGAGACATAAGCGTGCTCATAAATAGCTACGCCAAAAATGTGCACACACACCACTCAAATAAAAGGAATGTAAGGCCTTCCAAGTACCGAAGAGCGGTCAGTTTCCCGCCACAGGTCAACTGCATGGGGGTCTCAGGCTGGGGTCGGGGTGCCCTGCGGGCCCAGGCATCACGTGGAGCTGACCCTGTGGCAGTGGGACTCGGGCGGCACTGCCTGTTCACACCGAGCCTCCTCCAGGCCCTTCTGAGCTCCCCTGTTTCAATCACAGCCCTGCGTGTGTAAACACCCCCCAAACGTGACTGTCCAGTGACAGGTTAGGATAAAGCTGTCATCCTACTATAATCACTAAAGCACTCAGTTTGGGGCGCCCGGGTTACAAGGACTATGAAACCAGAGGAGAACCTGAAAGACCAGAACACGTTCACCGGCCAATCTCCCTTCTTTACTGCAGAGATAAAACGGGAAAGAAAACGTGTGTTGGCACCAGAAACAGTTATGTGACCCAGATGCTCCGTGCTCAGCACTGCAGACCACAGCCGGTGGGGGGACATGGAAAGCTGGCAGGACAGAGCGAGCTGAGGCCAGGAGAGGCACTGAGAGAGCTGTCACTGCCCTGAAACAGTAAATAAACACCGTTCACCAAAGAATATGGAGATGTCTTGAATTCTTGGGGAGATGGCAGAGTCCCAGAGCACTTCTGGAAGTATTTTTGGCATTGGGCATCTGCTGCATGTGCGCGATCACACCATCCCTCTGGACGAGGTTAGGGTAAATCTAATAAAGCCCCCTAGTTCCCTGATTTATGGACAGAGAGGCCGTTGGCCCTCAGCCACACCCAGAAATTAATCCTGTGATTTTTCATATGCAGCTGAGTGGAGCGAGGGGGTGAAATAAAGTAACCCCCAAACCAAACTCACACACTCGGTTCCTGAATGTACAGTAAACTAGATTCTTCCGTAAACAGATCTTCACTTGACACACGTAGCAATGGACTTTAGTTTAGACATGGACCCAGGACATTTTTTTTTTAATTGAAGCATAGTTGGTGTCAATATTATATAAGTTACAGGTATAGAATATAGTGATTCACAATTTTTAAAGGTTATACTCCATTTACAGTTATTATAAAGTATTGGCTATATTTTCCGTGTTGTACAATACATCCTTGTAGTTTATCTTTTTTTTTAATTGGAGTATAGTTGCTTTACACTGCTGTGTCAGTTTCTGCTGTACAGCAAAATGAATCAGTCATATGTGTACATATATCCCCTCATTTTTGGATTTCGTTCCCATTTAGATCACCACAGAGCACTGAGTAGAGTTCCCTGTACTGTACAGTAGGTTCTCATTAGTTATGTATTTTACACATAGTAGTGTGTATATGTCAATCCCAATCTCCCAATTCATCCCACCCCCTGCTTCCCCCTTGGCGTCCATACGTTTGTTCTCTACATCTGTGTCTCTATTTCTACTTTGGAAATAAGATCATCTGTACCATTTTTCTAAATTCCACATATATGCGTTAATATACGATATTTGTTTTTCTCTTTCTGATTTACTTCACTCTGTATGACAGCCTCTAGGTCCATTAGACGTGGACCCAGGAAATTTTATGTGCAAGTATTTGACTGAAAATGTTTAGTGAAAATTTTCAACACATAAAGCATGATTAGAATATTGTTATAGGATACGTTAAGTCCTAAACCACAAGTTGGTTATTAAGAGTTTAATTATCTTGCATTTTAAATATTAGAAGATAACGATTATCTATTATTCCTACAGATTCCTACAGTTAGCTCGAGGATCTTCCCAATGTCCCCCTGAGGTCACCAGGGGAGGGATTCCGGCTTTGCCTGTGTAAGCAGTGAGACGGGCCATGAACCTCTGACGGCTGGAGCCAGAGGGGAGAAGGGCAGTGCTTTCCTGCCCTTCAGATAGTTGCAAAAAATTCTACAAGGGAAGTCTCAATTCTGTTCCTCTGGGACAGTGAAAAGCTGAGTCTTCATCAGCCTGGCGCTCGAGGCGAGACCATGGTCAGTACTGCCCCTGGTCATCTAGCTGGGTCAGCTCTGTTTCACTCCACAAACATTTTACTCTTTTAGTAATGGGATATTTCCATCGTAGTCAACAGTAGTTTCTTTCGCAATAAATTGATAATATGGGAAACAGCCCGAACTTCTTGGTAGGGGTGGTTTCTGTGCCACAGCCATGCTCTCTCAAGCTATGTCTCTCCTCCAGCTCGGCCCCTCCCTGACCCAGGTCTGGATGTCTGAGAACAGCTGGACGCAAGTCACTTGTGAACCATAGTTCCAAGAAACAACAGTGCCTCAAAATACAGAAATAGTTCAGAACCGTGGACGTAGGACTCAGGTGGGCATGGCAAGTCTCACCTGTGTGAGTGTTTAACTTGCCTTTATATGACAGATAGACAGACAGATATAAAGGCAAATTTGCTAACTTACATTATTCCTGTGTCGGTGTTTGAATGTCCAGCTACTCAGAACAATGGATGTTTGGCTTCAATTTGCTGAGACGACTAAATCTGAACTTTATCATTTGAACGTTAGTTGAAATTTACGAACTGTTCTTTCCTTAATGGAGGAAAGAATTAGAATTTTTAGAATTAGAATTTTTCTTACACTTAACTACAAATTTGAGTCAGAGAGAAATTTTCCTACCATAGGGAACTGAGAATTGGAAGGGATCAAGGAAAAGTTTTTTGGTGTACACGTTAGAAAAAAAGATTTCCTAACATAAAAAGCATTGATCTGTGAGAGATGAAAGTTGTTGGCCTGATGTGTGTCTGTTTCCAAAGGGAAGAAAAAAATTGGTGGTCCAGACTTTGGTCCAAGAGTTCCTCACATCAACCACCAGCTGGTTCATCTGCCCAGGACTTGGGCAAAAAAACCAGCAACGATCATGATAGATAACGTTTACTGAGCACTTACCATCTGCCAAGCACTCTAGGGAGAACTTCTCTTATTTCAACTCATGTAGGAAAAAATTGTGGAAGGTTTTGAAGTGGGCAGAAGAGATCACTGGCCATCTTTCCAATGGAATGCCCCACACGCCTCTGGGGATGTTTGCCATTGACTAGACGGTTCGCTCTATAGAGGTAAAGGTTAGCTTGTAGAAAACCGATGCAACTTATTCCTATCCATAGAAATGCAAACTGTACCCAGTGAAATGCAACTGATTATTGCCCTGTGGATACTAAGCAACTCCGCCAGCTCTGCATCCGTTTGTGAATTCGTTTCATCACTTATCTAACTCCAGACGTGTGGTACCAGTGGTCACATTAAGTGAAATCTTTGACACATGTTCATTTCGAAATCGTATGGGTTGTGATTTTATCCTCTTTTAAATTTTAGCCTTTACTGCTCATCAAACCTTCATCATAATAATACTATGGGTAACAGGAGCAGGCTTGATGAGGGTTTCTGGAAAATGGGGACAGGAAGGCAGGGGACAACCAACCCCAACCTAGATCCGAAGAGAGGGGCTTTCCTGTCATCTCATCCACACGCCCCTTCAGGACATGAGTCATTCCTCCCCAGCATCCCTGCCTAAGTATCCAGTGCACAGGCCCTCGCGCTCAGGAGGCAGCAAGCCAGAGGTGGAAAATTATATTCTTAGACAGATATTTCTCATATGGAAAGGAATTTTCCCTCTGAGATGTTAACCATTCTCCCATGAAAAAAAAAAGTCCATTCTTTTCCCTGCAAGAGTCTTTTCATGTTCGAAGGCAAATCTCTCACATCCCCTCCGCCTCCTCCAGCATAAATACATTAACCCCTCCTTACCTGAGATGGTTTCCAGACCTGCCCCCGACCATCTCATCCCTTCTTTTTACTCTTGAGTTTGTAACATCCCTCTAGAAACATGGCGCCTAGGATGGAACCAATATTCTGACCCACCCAGAACGCTATTCCCATGATCGGAGCTCCAGTGATTTGCTGAAATCCCTTTATATCAAGGAAGCTGTCATCACTTCTTTTTGCCCCTTGTGTATGTTCACTTTGTAGAACAGGAGATTCTTTTTAATATGTATTCTTACTTATTTCTAGTTAGAGTCATTAAAATCTTTACTTCTAAAGCTCTCAGTAATCTTTTCATTCAATTTTTTATCGAAAAAAATTCTGCTGTCTTCTGTCTATGTTAACAAATTGCTTTTATATTAGCAAAATTAACTCTAATGATTAAGCATCTATGAACCCCTCTATTTGGTATAATACCCTGTAGTCAGGTTATTCGAGCAAGTGATAAAGAATTCATTTTGACACTAAATTGACAGTCAATCCGTATTGATGGCTACGCTTGCTCCTTGTTTAGGAATTCCCGCTGATGGATTTCACGGTTCAGCCGGCCAGTTTGGGGAACCCAGTGGGCAAACATCCCAGATGCCCCCAGGCCTGTAATTAAAGTGCTCAGCTGCCCCTCCGTGTGACTCCCTGGCTTCCAGCCCCTGGCTGGCCGGCCGCTGGGGAGGGCTAACCTGTAATCAGAACGGGGAAAGAATAACAAAGACCAGGAGGACCGGAAACTGTGGAAAATCTTCACTCCCAGCCGGCCCTCTGCTCACTGCAGTTTCAAAAACACAGGAGCCCTCCATCTGACGTCTCTCCTCGCAGAGCTCAGTCAAGGGCAAACAGACAACCCTCCCCGAAGGACCTGGCACCACGTGACCCTCGCTTTTCATGCCAATGCTGGTCGCGCATACAGAGCACCAAGCTCTACCCTGCGCTGCCCGAGTAACCACCGGGGAAGGAAAACACAGTCAGCCCGTAAGCCCACGGGTCTCCATGATACCCACACACTGGCTTTTTCACCACGTTGATTAAAACAAAAGACATTTTAACATCCTGTATAGACAGAGTCTGACGTTGTCAACGCTCTTCAGTGTAAACATATTTCTTATCACGTAAGTTCTTCATGACACGTAAAGGCCCCTTTGATATTGTGTAGCTATCGCAATCACAGGGAAACAGATACTGAGAGAGTGGGCAGGAGGCCAAAGGTCACCAGCAAGGCCAAGGATGAAATCAGGTCGAAAAGTGAAAGTTTCCCCTCCATTAGTCACTGCTCCCCAGTGAGACTCCAGAACATCCTGTGAGACCTTGTTGTGTCTACTGTCAAAGTGAACTTCTATCATTAACAAGTGAGGAAACTGTCTGAGTGACATCACAGAATCCAACCGTGCAGTTTGATTATTTGGGTCTAGAAACATGGGGAACTTTTCCAAAGTCAGGAGACATCTTCAATGTTCCCCTTCAGTTAACTCTGGCCAACCCCTTAAACCTCAAGTGAGTTCCTACTGACTTCACTCCCTCAGGAGCCCAAGGTAGGAAACATTGACACACCTGCATCCCTGAGCCTCTGAGTGAACAGCGTTGGCTGACGTCTGGAAAATCCCTTCATCCACACAAGGGAGCCTGGGGTGAGCAATAAAGATTTCATTTGAACAGAGAACCAAGTCTGCACCACTTAACGCAATGCCTTAGCACAAGGTTAGAGCAATCGTGTGGCTATTCCCATGTGTCAGGAAGGGAAGCTGGGGAGCTGTGCACATGGCTTCCATGGGGGAGAAAAATCCTCGACCACAGTGTGCAAGAACGCAGGGAGGGCTCCTGGGTGACAAAGCTGTCCTCAGGACAGGGCTCATCCAGGAGCTCCCCAGAGGCAAGGACCAGGCCGTCCAGCACCGAGCTGGCTGACAGAACAAATAAACCTTGTTGCCTTGGGATTCTTGCTAAAGGAGCTCCAGGCACCAATGCACACGGAGTGAGCTGCTCGGACCGTCCGTGCCCAGGCTTCTCAGATCAAAGATAGGTCTGGGGAGGAAGGAAGTTTTGAATTTGACAGGATTTTCCTGGACACACTGAAAACAGGAACAACCTGACAGGCCGGGAGCAACAAACTCACAGCATACAACCCTCAGGGCAGCGCGGTGGGTGCATGGGGCCAACCCTTCGGGGCCTGCAGTTGTGTCGGCTTAAAGAAACCCGCAGGGTGAGCGCTAGCCCTCAACAGTAACCCACGAAACTGGGTGGGGCGGGGGGAGACAGATTAAATTAAGCGCACGAGTTCCTTGACATGCGCCTTATGAGTTTTGACACTTTGATGGGAAGAATCTGTTACAGGGCTTGAAAGTCCCAAGCCTCACCCCGCAGGGTACGGGGGGAAAAGAGCAAGGAGTTCAAAGTGAACCTGTTATTGATGTATTATATTTAAAGACCCTGGCTAAGGATTAAAGACGCCCTCAAGGCCATTAACAGGCTGCAGTAAGCAAGTCAAATTTCAGACGGGAGGAGGAGAAAAGAATTTCACAAGGGTTTCCTCCGCCAACCTGAAACCCTCTGTAGGTAAGGCCAAGTGTGCACGTGTGCACGTGTGCATTACACAGATGGGCATATTTAGATCAGAAAAAAAAAAAGTCACCAAACACGCCGGAGCTTCGTCTCGGTCCCTGGAGTCAAGTCCTGTGAGTTTTACTCTCTTTCAAGGACTTTGTCTTATTAACAGATTCCTGGCACCACAGAGGGATGAGCAGCCAGTAGGTGCCCAACGAACACGGCTGCTTGGTTGGTTGGTGGCTGGTTGAACCCAATATCTCTGTTCTTCATGATTTCAGTAAAAAAACAGATTCTGTCACTGAAGTCCCTGGTCGCCCACCAGACCCAGCACCATTTCCCCGGGGACCAGCATGGAGAAGGGACAGTTTCTCTCCGGCCAAGTTGCCCAGAAGTCCCCCGGGGAGCACTTGACGATGCCCTGTTTCTGTTTCTGTTTCCCCTTTTGGGGTATCGGATCCTCTGATCTCTCAGCTGAGGACCATTATTCTAATGAAAAACACTTCCAGGAACTCAGTCCAAGACAGGCTTAATCTGACGTGGAAAAGAATTTCAAACGCACATTATGTCCATCGGAAATTACCATCAGCCTTAGCTTTCAAGTACCCAGATCTGAAGATGCCACAGTACTTTAAGGGAAATGGGGAGGAGTACTTTTTTGTTTTTTGGTTTTTTAAATTTCTTTTAGGAAAAAAACTGAAGAAGCCAGGGTGGAAAAGACAGTCCTGCTCAACATAATTACAGCCCGTGGAAGGGCAGCGCCTGGCTCCGCACTGAAGCCACGAGGCCGTGTGTACCTCCGCGAGGCTGTCGGGAGAGTCCAGCCTGCAGAGGAAGTGCCCATCTAGTCCCCGGGGGGCCGGCTCCCTCCGTCCACGCTCCCCACGGCACCGCCCTACACAGGAACCTTCAGCCTCTCAGGCTCAACTCGCTGAGCTAAGCGTCAAGGCCTCCCTTCACTTCACTTGCTTTTCCACGTCCAGCTTCCACGTGTGTCCTCCACACCGTGTCCTGCAGCCAGGCTGGTCCCAAAGCTTGTCGCCAGGGAACACTCACCCAGTGCATGCCAGCCTTTATCTCTGCCCCTTCCACAAAGAGGGGATAAAATCCCACATTTTTAGAGTGAAAAGGGACTAACCAACTCTGCACCTGAGTTCCAGAGTAATAAAATAAAAAGATCTCTCCATGTAATAAGATACCACTGCCTTTCAGGGCTCAGCTTTGAGACCCAGCTCCAAACTCTCTCACTGGTCCCTCCTCTGGGCTGGACTTCAAAGCTACAGTGAAACCAGGCCTGGCTCCTGCCCTGGAAACTTCCCCCTCACAGGTGTGCACTAAGAACCATTGTGGTAAATGTCATCCCTCCAATTGCGTTTTTGGTTTGTTTTTTTTTTAAACAGAAGATCTACAGCACGTGGATCTTTTTTTTTTTTTTTTTGTGGCTGCATTGGGTCTTCATTGCTATGCACGGGCTTTCTCTAGTTGCGGCGAGTGGGGGGCCACTCTTCCTTGTGGTGCACAGGCTTCTCGTCGCGACGGCTTCTCTTGCTGCGGAGCATGGGCTCTAGGCGCGCGGGCTTCAGGAGTTGTGGCTCGCGGGCTCTAGAGCGCAGGCTCAGTAGCTGTGGTGCACAGGCTTAGTTGCTCCGCTGCATGTGGGATCTTCCTGGACCAGGGCTCGAACCCGTGTCCCCTGCATTGGCAGGCAGATTCTTAACCACTGTGCCACCAGGGAAGTCCCCCAATTACGTACTTTTTTATTCTGGTGAAATATATTTATAAAATTTGCCATTTTAACCATTTTGACCTTCATTACATTCACAATGTTGTGCAACCATCAGCATGATGTTTCCAAAATTTTCATCATCCCCAAACAGAAACTCTGTACCCATGAAGCAATAACTTCCCACTGTCCCCTCCCCCCAGCCCTGGGGACCTCTAATCTAGTTTCTGTCTCAATGAATTTGCCTGTTCTGCATATTTCATACAAGTGGACTGGTACAGTATTTGTCCCTCTGTTTCTGGCTTATTTCACTGAGCATAATGTTTTTAAAGTTTATCCGTTTTGTATACATATTGTGTTTTCATTATTTGTATGGCGGGATTATATCCCATTGCATATTTATCCCATATTTTATTTATCCACTCTTCCGTTGATGGGCACCTGGGTTGCTTCTGTCTTCCGGCTACTGTGAATAGTGCTGCTATGAACACGGCTGTAACGGTCCCTGTTGGAGTCCCTGGTTTCAGTTCTTTCAGGTAAATACCTAGGAGTGGCATTGGAGGTCACCCCTTCCACCGGGACACAGCACAGCCCAGTTACACTGTACCCAGAAGCTGTGTGGACCGGCTGCTCTGGGGACCCAGAACCGAGGCCACGGGTAGGAACTCTCCTGAAAGCCCACCATCTCCATCTTCTGAATGTGCCTGACAAGCTCCCAAGAACAGGACAAGATGTGATTGGTTCCCAAACTTTCCTCGTCCTTGACACCAGGACAGGTCACTCGACGAAGCAAACTGCCCAGTGGCCTGCCAAAAAAGTGGCGTTGATGCCGTCCTTTCTCGGTCACTCCAGAAAGATCTCAAACTAAGGTGATTCATGTTTTTCAGGAAAAATCATTCTAATATATTAGACCAACCTTCAGTGTTTGGTATTGGATGGCGCTGTCACCCCCTCATGATCAACACTGACACAGTTCCTGGAGGTGGATCAGTTTTCTGCAGCTTCTGTCTCACGGAAGGATCCACGGTGGATCAGCTGACGCCGGTGACCGGGGGATGGAGAACCTGGGAAGGGAGGGGGCTGGGGCAGAGATGACATCATTCTCAGATAGAGGCTGAGAGGCATTCCCCGGGGGGCGGGGGGGGGGCAGAGGTCAGGTCTCCACGGCGACGTCAGCCTTGAGAGAAGGATGCAGGAGTCATCAGCATATAGGATGAGTTGACCCAGCCAGGGCGACAGCTTCAGAGGAAAAGCCCAGGAGCAGAGTGGTGAAGAATTCTGACATTTAAGACATAAGTCAGCAGAGAGTTAGAAGAACAGCAAAATGTCAGAGCGGTCAAGGGAAGCAGCTCGAGGAGGTGATAACCAGTGCCCGGTACCCCCAAGTCCTGGGCAGATTGAGGATCCCACTGGGTCTGACAACTGCTTGGACCAAGTGGTCTCAGCGCATGTCAAGGAGCAGTGTTCACGTGTGAACTGGCTTAGGAGTGATTGGCACGTGTGGCACAGAGGCCACACACAATAGACACTCAAATGTTTATTGCACAGGTAAATGCAGCGATAAACGCTTGGGGAAAAGCAGTTAGAACCATCTATCTCTGCTGAGTATTCGACCGACTGTACTGAGATTGGGAGATGGACATATTCACAACTGCTAACCAGTTACAGGAAAGACTTGAGTTGTTTTAAATTGGATACACACTATTGATATAACTGTGAAGTCGCCCATGACTGTAATAAATGCAATAAATCAGATCATTAAATACACTAGAAGGTGATTACAAGATATTCTCGTAATATTTCTTTTTCTCACCTAAAGCTAAAGGCAGAACCAGGAGTCTCAATACTTTGGGGTTCCCTTAAATGTTTCAGAATATGGCTAACATCAAACAGAAAAGATGATGACGATACAGAGGTCGCTCGGAGAACCTCAGGAACTAAGGGCTGGTTCACTGCAGAGTAGTAAACCCAGAGCCCTCCTTCAACCCGCTCGATAGCCAGGAGCTGTGATGGACTCCACTCCGAGCGCTGGAGGTCGGGAGAAATGAAATAAAATGAAAAGAAATCGCCTATGTAATAAGACACAAATCCTCACAGGCTACGTCCTGCTTTAGTTCAGAGTGGCTCCTGCTGATAACCTGTGGGCATCACTGGGAACCCTGGACAGACAGACCCACTGTGGGGTCCTGCACACCTGTCATTTCAGAAGAAGTGGGAGAGCAGGAAATAGACCCTCCAAACTGTGCCCAGGCACTCTGCCCACCCTATCGACACAGCCTCCTACAGCCAGGGGTTATTGTAATGGCACACAGCCAAAGAAAATACTCCCGAACAGTGAAATGGCCTGGTCATCAGCAGCCTCTTCAAGGATCTCTGTGCAGCACGTTCCCATGTCCTCCCCGCGGCAGGGCCACCAGTCCTGCCCAGAGTCACTTGGCAAAGGTAAGGGACTTGGACACTTGCCAGCAACAAAGCATTTCCAGCCTGAATTCTGGAGGGGACACAGGTTATCTGTGACCCTCCCCTGTCCTGGTCCACGCCTGGGGCTATTTTCTGAGTCAAGCATGTGGTTTGACGCTGCCTGGTACCCACAAGCATCCTTGACTGATGGAACAGACATGTCTCCTGCAGGATTTCTTTTTTGCTTGTGACCTAAAGACACCTGACCAGACTCTTCATGGTCGCGGATCTTAATCTCCCTTGTTTTAGAAACTGCACCCAAGACTAAGAAATCCTAACTGCACAGCATCTTGCTTTATGAGGCATTTTCCACTGACGTCGGTAAAATTCAAATCCAAAATTTAGTTTCCATCTTCAGGATTATTAAGCATTTTCATCTGAGTTTTTTTGGTTTTTTACTTAGTGCTTTTAAGAAAACAAAGTTTTTTAAGTGTGCTTGTGTGTAAGGGCGAGGGATCTGAATGATGTTTCTGGTGATTATCCCACTGAATCAACAAGCCCAAATGTCACCCCAGAGCATCTCACGCGTTGCTAAGCCACGTGTTTGCAATCGGCAGTGGCTCTTTAAGCCCAGGCAGCGTGCTTTTGGCTTTTGAATTCAGTTTCAGCACCTTGAGAAGGCACAGCCGAGCTGGGCAGGAATGTGAAGAGTATTCGCTTAATTTGGGTCCCATGGAAGCCAGATAACCGTCCACTCTGTCTGTTCCAGGATGTTCACTTGCACATGTGCAGCCGTTGCTCACTTGGTTCTTGGCCTCCGAGGCGTGTGCGTGTAAAATGCATGGGACGGAAAGGTCCACAGCTGTCTGACTGAAGGTCTGGGCAGCGCGAAAACAGACCAACGAGGGCCCTGCTGGACTGCAGCATTTAGTTGGTCCGAGTCTGATAAATTTCTCCCCGTTGGGCTGTCTTCTCACATCCTCAGACATCTGGAGGGAAACTGGAAGGGAGATATTCCGCTGGTCCCGGAGCGCCAGATGTGTACCATCACGCGGAAGGAATGTCCAGATGCCGGACGTCCCCCGCGTTCCTGCAAGAGAGCCTTTCCCGAAGCCTTTTTGAAAGTCAGATGAAGAATTCTAATGAAGGCTTCCTCACCATGCTACAGGGCGCTTCCTGCCACCACAACCCTTTAGAAGAGGTAGGGGTACCAGCAAGGAAACATTTTATTGCAAGACTGAGGAGTTCTTTCTCTTTCAAATTATACTTCTGGTTTTAAATCGACTTTATTACAGAGACGCAAATGTGGGAGAGTGTTTACCCAAGTGTGTGAGTGTATAAGTGTGTGCGTGTGTGTGTGTGTGTGTGCACGGGTATGTTGGTAAGAGCCTGGATTTCAAAACAAGGCTACTAGTCATCATGAACCTGAAAAACTTTCCAGAAATCCAGATCCCTGTTCCCAAACTGGACCTACTGAAGCAAAATCTCCGGGTTTGGACTTGGGAATCACTATTTCTAAAATGCACACAGTTGGTTCTGCCATCAGAGCACACGGTGGCACCTGGGAACCAGGAAGTAAGGAATAAATAATATGAACACTGTCACTAACACTAATCCTAACGGTTAACATTCCTTGAACTCTGACCAGGTGCCAGGCGCTCTTCTCGGTATCTGATAGACACCTGATTTAGCCATCACCGGCACCATGTCATGGAGGTACCACAGTATTTCCAGTTTAAAATTGAGGGCACTGAAGCTCGAACACAGAGCTGGCGAGTGGTGGAGCTGAGCCTCAAAGATCCTGGTCTGAAAAGTGGGTTCTCGTTAAACCACAAGCTCCAGGCAGATGTCTCTTCCAGCCCCACCGCAGCCCAGCCCAAAGTCTCCAGTTGATTCGAGCTGCATCGAGAGATTAATTTATCCTCTGATCCTCTAATTTATCCTCTGATCTAGCCCAGCCTATTTGTTTTAGAGATGAAGAAACTTGACCTGAAGAGAGTAAGTAACTCTTCTGGGAACACCCAGATGAGAACTTAGATTCTCTGGTTTTATCAGAGTTCTTAGGAAAGCACCACGCTTCTGGTTTAGTGACCAAATTCTCTCCCTGATTTACACACTAAAAGTCCCCTTGCCCTGCAAAGATGGACAAACTTCATGGTGCTCAATTTATTTTCTGAAAGTTCCAGACTTAAGGATCTCTGGAACTAAGACGTTCTAGAATTCCACAGTGACCCTTATAAGGCCCTTGGGTTGGCTGGCTGGTTTGTTTGTTTGTTTGGGGGTTCAGGTAAGAAATATTTCCAAATTCATCTCAGAAGTCTGTTTTTACAATCCCAGCTCCATGAACATGTGCTTGGGGAGTCAAAATAGAAAGACGGTTACCTGGAGGCCTTTAGAGACGGCAGACACATTCTAGCAATTTTCCCCAAGGCTCCCACCGCTCTGCTATTGGCCGCTAACTTTCCGGTTAAAGGGGCTGCTTGAGATCTGGGCCTCGCGACCCGCCCGCTGACGTAATCGGGAGCACCCTCTCTGCCTCCTTCCCACACACAGACTTTGCTACGACCTTATTTCCTAACCGTCCTCGCACTCAGACTGTGCTGCTGCCTGGCAGAGTCTGGATCACAGCTGCCTCTCCGTCCACAAGTGCACGTTGAAGGCTGGGTCACCGAGATGAAAACTGCGCAGTGAAGACTGAGATTCGAGCCCGCAGGGCGGCCAACAGGTGGGTCACCTCGTTCCTGAAGGGCTCCCGTTAGAAGGGCCAGATCTGCTGTCCTTTCTGCAAGGATCTGGCGACTTTCTCCCTCCCAAGCTCTGGGTGTCAACAATTCTTAGTGATTATAGAAATCAAAGATAAGGAATAAGGCCCCAGAGAGGGAGTGGATAACTGCCCCTCCGGCCCCCGTGGACGAGGTCACACTGGCCAGAGTGGCTGGGTCCCCGCACATCCATGTATGGGGCCGGGGGGGGATTGGCAGAGAAGAGCTGGCGGAAGGCAGGCCTGGGTCACTGCTGGCCACGTCAGGAAGACAACTGGACAGGGCGTGGGCAGAGCAAGCATGGTGGACACCCCAGCGGCTCTGACTGACGCTCACCGGGGAGGAGGGCATCCTGGAGACCCTGTGTCTCTCACCACATAGACCCCGACTGGCCTCGGGGGCTCTGGCCTCTGCTTCCCTCCTCCTCAACCTTCCACACATCACACGCCCCCTCGTCATGTGGGTCTATAGTTCCAGCTGAGCCCAGTGACACAGGACGAAGTCACTGCACTCCACCCCTTTGCACTAGACAGCCAGGTACACTTTGTAACCATTTTTAATTCCCAAGTAAAGACAGTAGGAAAACTATGTTTTCATCTCATGTAATGCAAACGAAGACGTGCTAAGTCTCTCCCCGAAGTGGCAGCAGAGTCGCACGCCTTACCGCACCCATCGCTGGGTGACCACGTCATGCAGAATGGAGCTGAAGTTTCTCCTTCTCAGTAAACCGTCGTAGGGAATCCCCGACGAGGCCAGGCGGCGGAGGAGAGAGGAGGCAGATGTGGGGACCGGGGCCTGAGAGAACGGGAGGCACCTGCTTGGGCATCACCTGGGCCTCAGGACCTGCTCCATCCGACAGTGCACGTCTCGCTGGCACCCAGCGATGGAACCTGTGCGCCCAGCGTGCCCGCGGGTTGAGCAGAAAACACCCCGTTCACGATGGGTGGGGTGGCGTGCACCGTGGCCCGTGGCCCAGCGTTCAGTTTCGTCTCTACGTGGGCTTAGAGACTCCGTCTCTGCGGCCCTGTAACCAGCCGGAAGCTGTTTCTCAAAGGAACGGTTACCTACACAACGGCGTGGCTGCACTCCAGACTCCTAGAGACATATTCTCTGATTCATCTTCAGGGGGGTGACAAAGTCTCCCGTGTCAGAGACACACCAAGCTTCACGGAACACGCCTTATCACGGGGCTGAAGTGGCAGAAGAGCGCGAACAGCTGTCTGCTGCAGACCCTTCTTTTGCTGAGAGACCCACCCAAACGGGTAGCCTTTGGGGTCACTCAGCAAACAGGTCAGAGTGACCTGGCCAAGGGAAGTGTTTGTTGCCTTCGAGCTTGACTTGTGCTTCCTTGTGCACTTGACTTTGTGCTTCCTTCTTAGTGGAGGAACTACAAGATGTAGAAACTTACCTTCCGGCACAGTTTGGACCACTGGACCCCTCAAAATGCTCACTGAGATAAATGGCCCCTGAGTTTCTGTGGGATCGATTTCCACCCTCTGTCACGCACAGGTCTTATCAGAGTCTGGGTTGTTTCTCTCCAGCTCAGTCCCTGCTCACAAGTCTGATCAGCATGGTGTCACCACGATGTCATAGGTCAGTGCGCCGTCCCTCGCGGCACAGAGACCAGCAGGAGCCCCGTGGCTCAGACTGTGGCAGAGGGATAGAGGGTGACGTTTCCCTGGGTCAGGTCAGCGAAGGTGTGTCCCCAGGGCTGCTGGGAGGGCAAACTGCTCCTCGTGCTCGTTTCTGCCAGCCTAATGGCTGCGCACCAGACGCTAGAGGACGCGGAGAGAATACACGCCTGGAAGAGCAACCACGCTGGAGTCACCACCCGACTGGGTTTACAATAATCCACTGTTGGCTCCTAAAACCCATCCGTCTTCTGCACCGGCCAAACAGGCAAGTTAAGTAGAAATACGGCAGGATGCACGAACTCTGACTTTCGAGTCCTTGGTAGTGGCACCAACCCCTGCAGGCCCCCCAGGGAGGCACCGATGCTTCTGAGGCTGTTCTAGAGTCTTCCACGCGGCCCTTCCCACCTAATAGCCTTTGGGTTATTCCATGTGTCAGAGAAACAACGTGGGGATTCTGCTGAGTGTCTCTGTCCCAGTCACAGATTCCAGAACTGGGTTACGTGTGGGGTGGGCTCAGAGACGCACCTGGCCCGCTGAGGGGGTGACCTGAGGCAGACCCATTAATCACCCGACCCCACAATACCCCACACTGGCTGACGCATCATAGGAGCGTGTGAGCCTCAGGAAGGGGTGTCATCTCACAACCAGAATCTGATCATCCCCCGCAGTGTCATCATTCCCCCTCCCCTGGTGCACAGCCACCGGGGAAATGACCAAGAGGGAGGTTACAGGGCACAGTTACAGCCGCTGCAGAGTCGCTCCCAGCGACCAAGGGGGGTGGTCTCCCCCTCACCCTCTGGGCTCTTCTCCAAACGTCCCCACCTCTCAGCGAAGGGCCCCCTCCTCCGGGCCTCGTGCAGCCTTACAACCCCTGAGGTGCCCCTTATTTGGGGAATCTGAGTCTCTGTGGCTCTCCAGAGACGAACAGGCTGCAGGGGCTCCGCTCCCCTCGCTTGAGGGTCTTTGGATATACATCTGTTTGCACCTTAGAAAAAGAGGCCGCATGAGTCCGGTATTATAGATGCCCTCAGTACTCATTTCCTGGGGCCACTGGAACAAATGACCACAAAAGGGGGCTCACACAATAGACATTTATTCTCTCACAGTCCTGGAGGCCCGAAGTTAGAAATCGAAGCGTCAGCAGGGCCGTGCCCGCTCTGAAGGCTCCAGGGAGGATCCTTCCAGCCTTTGGCGACCCGGGCAGCCCTTGGCTCCCAGCGTCATGACGCGATCTCTCCCTCTGTCCGCCAGGCCCCCTCCTCCACATGCATCTCTGAGTTCTCTCCTGCTCTCACCAGGATGTCAGCCATCGGACTCGAGGCTCACACTTCTCTCGTGTGAACTCAACCCTTGACCTGCACGGACCCTGATTGCAAATAAGGTCACATCTGCCAGTTCTGGGGGCACGTGAGCTGGGGGGGACATGGCCTCTCACGGTATTTCTCAGCCCCTAACTCACCTGGCGGTCCCCTTGAAACACGAGCTGCCTGGGTCCCCCTCCCACCTCCTGAGACTCTGCTGTATTTTAGTCCTGCTGGGATGGCATCCAGGCATCAGCGCTTTTAAAGCTCCCCAGGTGACTTTTAGTAGCTGTAGCCCAGTGGTCCTCATGGTGTGGGACACGCTCCACCCAGCCTAGGTCCCGGGAGAACCCAGGTCTCTGCCTTCCTAAGCTCTGGTTCCCAATCATTGCTGACAGTCACCCGTCTAGTCCACAGGGATTCTGTAAGATCTACAGTCACAACCCTAACTTTTTGCCCTAATGGAACGCAGGACGTTGCATCCACACGGCCAGTGTTCGGTCCTACACACAGTAAGCACTGCTCAGCCCACCTCTGCTCCAACCTTTGGGCATCTATTCTGTGTCGTCCAACAACCTCCAGGCGGTGCCTTTCTGGGAGCCTTTGTCCTCTTGCCTCCCACGCGCCCTAGGTACGGTAACCTCAGAAAACGCAGCCCCCCCTTATCCCTAGTGCGCCCTCGGCAGAGTATGTCTCAGGGCAGGGTGTATGCTGGAGGGCAGGACATGCCCCGTCTCCATTCTTCCCCCTCCCAATCCACAGCGCCCAGACCTTCCCTCCTCTCTCCCAGCTGTGCCCACGTACGTGAGGGTCCTCCAGCATCGCCCGAGCCACGGCTCCACTTTCCCGCCTCGCCCAGTGTTTACACAACCCCCATCCCACCTTTATGGGATTACACTCAAACACACACACACACAAAAGCCATGTGACAGGTGTCACTGAGGGTAAACTCACCTGCTGCTTGCAAAGTTTTCACTCAGGATAAAAGCAAAGACTGGCGCCCCCAAAACTAAAGCATTGGTAGTGAAGCATTTGTAGTGAAGCATTGGTAGTGAAGCATTGGTAGTGAAGCATTGGTAGCTTTCCTGACTAGCTTAATTAAAAAAAGAAAGTCTCCTTTGTTCCATCTTAGTAGATTTTCCAGTTATGCAATAAAGGCTGTGTTTTTCGCTTTGTACCTTGGCTTCCTAGATGAAATAAATCTACATTTATTTCAACCCTGAATGCTCACAGAACCAGGGATTTTCCATTGTGGACTTGCTCCCTGATTGTCTTCCTAAAATAGTGCCTTGCGCACTATTTTAGGGACAAGGGATGGCTCAGCGTCTGCACGGCCTGATCACTGAGGTTCGGTCTCATGTCCTCTTGATGCCACGATGGTGAGTTAGCAGCAGGGAGGTGGGGTCACCTTGCCGGGTGACTGGCAAAGGACTGCTAACTATTCCCAACACGCTTCCTAGAATTACCAGTGAATTCTGATATGTTTAGTATCAGATAATAATATATAAAATTATAACATGTTATAAAATACAATAATCAGAATCTACTTTTCATGTCACCTCGTGGGCCATAGAAAATCCTAGGATTATACGCTGCTTATGAAACAGACCATCGCATCCACAGCAAAGTGCCCTGGCTTGTCTACATTCGTACTTCCCTTCTTGGCAGTGAACCCCGCTCTCTCTCTCTCTCTCGCTCTCGCTCTCTCTCTCTCCTCTTGCTTGCTCCCCACCTGATGGTCCCACCCTGGTGGTTGTTTTCCTTCGAGTGCTTTGCTTGGGGTATTAATATCTTGGTGGTGAGAACCATATCTGCCTATTCCTGGAAAACTATATATAAAGCAGAGGAAGCTAATTAACTGCCCTGAAAAGGACACAAAACAACTTGCCTTTGAAACAAAGTGTGTTTCCCCAAAGCTATTGAAAGCCTTCCTGCTGCTTCCTCTGGTGCCACAGGGAACGCAGGGTGACAAGAGGCTCTAGCTCCCTCCTGGAAACAGGGCACGAACAGCCCTCACTCCTTCTAGCTCAGCTTCCAGCAAAGGCCCCAGCCTCCCAGCGCCTCACTGACAACACTGGCAGGGGGCTCCCTGATCCAGCAGGACTGCAGCCCCAGAGGAAGCCCAGGTTTGGGGTGGGAAGTCAGCGGACTCCTGCCTGATGCTGTATTTGAGGACGTGTTCCCCCCCCCGTGGGCCTCGGTCACCCCATAGCTAACGGTAAAGGGTTAGATCTGACGCCGTCTCCATACATACCCTTCCAGATCCCAGGATCTGACCTGCTGGCGCAATGCCAGCTGCTAACACACATTCGTAGGCCCGGCCTCCGGTCTGGCCATTTAACTCAAATTGGTGACATATGTTTAGTTTAAAAAAGGGGGGCTCAGTGATTTGCACACAAATCTATAAGATTTGCATAAACAGGGAGTCTGGGCCAATCCACAAAGTTCCGCTCCCCCCCCCCCCCCCCAGGGCCCACATCGAAGGAACTGTCTTGTTCTACTCCCCACTCCTAAGACCCTCTCAGCTTTCATCCATCCGGGAGCCAGTTCCTGGCGCGACTCACATTATTAGAAACAAGGTCGCCTCTAGGAGGTAAACGACGACATAAATGTGCTGACCCGCAGCGGAGACCAGGGGTCAGGGAAATGCCATTCCCCACCCCACCTCCCTGCCCAGAGGGGAGGAAGAGGCCTTTCTCGGCCTCCCTGAAGTTGGTGAGCAGTGTGCGGCGTCCCAAGGCTCCTCCTATCCGCGCAGCTGGCGGCAGAGTTGAGGCTGGAATCATTGTTGTCTCCCCGCCCCAATCTGAGAAGGGCTCTAAGAGAGATGCCTGACCACCTGGGACTACGGTGTGAGCTGGAAACACACCTGATACGCTCGGCCCTGCGATGTCAGGGTTGGTGACGGTAGCAGAGCCCCTGGTACTTGGCAGGCTGGTCATAAAAGCACAGAGAAGGAGTCTCCCAAAGACGGAGTCAGCCACTGCCCGCCAAGCTCTGGTTCCCACTGGCACAGTCTTTCAGGAAATAGAAACTGATAAGGTTAATAATAACTTGTTCGATTACCTGAAACCATTAAGTTACCAGTTCACCTAGTACCTCCTGATCTTCCTCACTGCTCGCCAAAGAACCTTTGATTATGCTCTGACATCCACTGTAGGCTTGACGGCAGGGAGAAGATGTCAGAGCAGAAGGATTTGGAGTCAAAGGATTCCCGTGACTGTGCTGCCTGAGGCGGAGTGGGTTATGGAGTTGGCACAGGTACAGCCCCGGCAGGGAATGTTCCCGCCCGGAGGCCAGGCTGAGGACCCACCTTGGACAGCCATGCTCTGGACCACGGGGTTCCCAAGCCACACCTAGCTGTTGATTCATTAGTTCACGTATCCATTCATTCATTCAGCACACATTTACGGAGCGTCTCGTGTACACCTATGACCAGCACTGGGGAAGCAGCAGTGAAGAAGCAAACTCCCTGTTCTCATGAATATTTCATTCTGGAGGGTGGAAGACAGCCGATAAATAAGAAAGTAGGTAAATCGATAACGTATCAGATGGAGATAAGTCCTCAGCAGAAAAATAACAGACGGAAAGGGGATAAGGAGTGTGAAATTGGGCGAGGCAGGGATTCACTATTTTCTAAGCCTCACGGGAAAGGCTCCTCTGGTGAGAAGACATTTGGGCAGGTTCCTGAAGAAATGAAGGAGGCGGCTGTGCAGATACTCCCCAGAACAGGGCAAAGTGTGGTCCAGTGGGAGGAACAATGGTGGCAAAAATCCTGAATCAGGGAGACTGTTTGGTCAAGAAGACGCAGGCAGCCAGGGGGCAGTGGATGAACGGAGGAGACAATAATGTGAACTGAGATCTGGGAAGACGGGGGCCTGGTGGGGACACTGGGCTGAGTGGGATGGGATGTCATTTAACGTTTGGAGCATTGTAAAGGCAACTATGCTCCAATAAAAATTAATTTTTAAAAAACACAAATTGTTAATGATTGTAATCAATAGATGGCAAAATTTTCAGTTGCTTTTAATTTTTTGTATATCTGTATTTTTCTTTTTTCTGAAATAACCATGAATTACTGGAGTAATGAAAAAATGAAGACAGAAAAATTTACAGATAATGTTACCAGGAACATTGATAGATAAGTCCTAACATCAAAAATTAAAACTCTCTCACACTACTATATATAAAATAGGTAACTAATAAGGACCTACTGTATAGCACAGGGAAATCTACTCAATACTCTGTAATGGCCTATATGGGAAAAGAATCTAAAAAAGAGTAGATATATGTATATGTATAACTGATTCACTTTGCTGTACGGCAGAAACTAACACAATAGTGTAAATCAACGATGCTCCAGAGCTTCCCTGGTGGCGCAGTGGTTGAGAGTCCACCTCCCGATGCAGGGAACACGGGTTCATGCCCCGGTCCGGGAGGATCCCATGTGCCGCGGAGCGGCTGGGCCCATGACCCATGGCTGCTGAGCCTGCGCGTCCGGAGCCTGTGCTCCGCAACGGGAGAGGCCACGGCAGTGAGAGGCCCGCGTACCGCAAAAAAAAAAAAAAAAAAACTATACTCCAATAAAAAATTTTTTAAAAGGTTGGAACAGAGGAGAGGAATGATCTTAGATTTTAGGTTTTCTTCATGACCACCTATGAGAAGCACCCGGAGAGATTTTTAAATCTTGATGCCCAGGCCACTGTCCAAACCGTTTAGGTCAGAAGCCTTGGGGGCGGGACGAACCACAGGTAAAGTTTTAAGCTCCCGTGATCCCCACATGCAGCCAGGGCTTAGCACAGTGTCGGAGGATGGTGACGCCGTGACACCTGCAAGACAGACGCGGGTGCCGATGAGTCGGGGTGGAATTCAACGTCACTGCCACGGACACTGCAGCTTCTTAGAATGAACAAACAATCTAGAAGATGGAAAACAGACCCTCCCAACCGTGTTGTGAAAGCAGGGGCTTAGCTGTCAGCACATCACAGCCGGGTCCCTCACTAACCCACACGAGACCCGTTCTGTCGTGAGTCACCGGGAGGCCACGGGCCCTCGGAAGGACGTGTCCACAGGCAGCAGGAGGGCAGGTGGCAGGGGGTCCAGGCTGGGGGCTCCCTGAGGACAGGCCCCGTCCGTCGCAGGGGGCGGCACATCTCGAGTTGTGCGGGATGAAAGGAGAGGAACGCATGGGAATCTAGGCCCCGCCAGCGACTCCGTTCTGGGCTGGGGAGCAGGTGCAGCGGGCCTGGCAAAAGGGGAGCCCCGCTTTTGTCTGCCTGTGTGTTGATTTTGATTGTTTGGAGAGAAAAAAATTCATGGTGTGCTAACTTGTTTCAGAGCTGGAAACATCGAGGAGCACCCTCCATGGCCTTCCCGCACCACTCGTGCCCATCCGCCCGCCCCTCTGTGTTCCTGCCTGTTCCCTCCTCTTCTCTCCCTCCTTCCTTTCCCCGCCCCCTCCTACTTCATCCTGCCCCGCCCCGGCCCCCGCCGCCCCCTGGGATGTGAGGCAGGGGTGCCGGTCAGCTGTGGGGTCCAGGTGGAAAGGAAAACCTCCCAACTCCTATTGCTCCACCTCAGACCTGTGTTCAGATCCATCTGCAATAGGCTACGTAATTTCACCCCATCTATCGTGCATCCTTGGACGTGAGCCTCCTTAAACTGAACCTGTGAACCTATTTTTTAAATTATAAAGTGAAATGTGTCTTGAGTGACTGAAGAGAATCAGGGAACCTGGTAACCATGTGCATTTCTGTCACAAGAAGTAAATTCCAATCCACTGGGCTGGCCCGGGGTGAGCTAGGACACCCCTCACTGTCGGAGTAAACAGATCAGATTGGTAGATATCTACTAAGACCTGCCCGCGAGCCAAGTGTCGGGGTCTTCAGAGCTTCTGCCTTGGGCTGGCCTGGATCTGATGTCCCTGAGGAACTTCTCGGCAGGAGAGCTTAAGACAGAAGGGGAAACTGGTGCCTCCTCAGGGCCATGACCCACCCCCCCGGGGCCGCAGTCCACCTGCCCGACCCTCCATCACCCAGGCCCATGCCGGTCAGGTCTCCTCCCTGTGGGAGGAGTGGCTGCAGCAGCTTCTGGGCCCTGTATAGCCTCACAGACTATAGTTCTGACAGGGCGGGTGCCAGCTGGCACAGGTGGGACGGGTCTGCCCCCTCGGCTCCAGGGAGCCTCCCACCAGGGTCCTGGCACCCCGCCCTCTCCCAGCACCCTTGGAGTCATTGCTCCCACCCCATGCCGCCTCTCCCCTGCCCACAGAATTCTGCAAACCAGCCCATCCTGCGATTGTCATGCCAGCTGGGACACCATCGTGCCTGCCCTCAAAGGCAAAAAGTGCTCCCACACCACACAGATGGGCCTTTAGGATACGAGTGATTTTTACTGGAACTTGTCTGCAAATAGAGTCACCAGAAGAATTCCATGCTCCAGGGTACTGACTTAAGTCTTCAGATCACAGCCCTCCCGCTACATGTCAGTCTTTTCCCGGAACACCCCTGAACTGAGAGGAGTTCAGCGCTGCACAGTAAGTTTTTATGAATTCAGCTATTTTGAAATGATGATGACAAGGGGTCTTTGAGAAACACAGCCTGGTAGAAATTTCCACGCAGCCTCCTGCTTGAGTTTGGTCTTTAAATCTTTCGAGAGATTTTTGAAAGACCCAGTCCCATCCTTTCTGCCTTGGGCGTAGGGCAGGCTGTGCGGTTGCGGCTTCTCTGGCTTTGAGATGGGAAATATCTCTCCATCTACAGAAGGGTCTAGGTATGCTCGTCCCTGCCTACTGCTTTCTGCAGATTCCTGCTGATACCAGGCCTGGCCTGGCTGGGATGGGACAGAGGCAAGCCTGGTGCCCACCCCAGCCGTTTCTTACTGGACCAGCTGCCAGAGCACACTCTCGCCCCCGTTGTCATCTCTGGGGCAGAGAAGAGCCAGCCGCCATCCTCCCCAGAGCCCTCTTCTCAGAAACAGCTAAGGTGTGTTCCAGCCACAGACCACGCGGAGTGATGTGGAATTCTGGGTTAATTACAGGGAGGGGCCCTTCCTCCGTCGCGAGAGCTGGCTGAGCCCCCTCTGGGGCTGGTACTCGGCCAGAGGTCTGCAGGGTCAGCCCCCAGAAAGGGAAGGGAGCCGTGCCAGGGAGACAGACAGGAACAGCATCACGGCCTCTCCAGCCGTGACCACCTGGGTGACCCGCAGGAGACCTGACTACAAAGAGGAGACGCCTGGGAACCGGAGCCCAGGTCTGACAGCTGCCCCTCCGACAAGGCAGCTAGCAGGTGACGGCTTTGGGCTTGACCTGCAGCAGGCCGGCCCTACTCCAATCGATGAGCATAAAAGCAGCCACCACCTCACTCCTCCTTCCAAGTCACACAGGGGTTTCTCCTGCAGTGAAACACACGTACGGGTCCGTCACCCAGCACCCCAGGGACCTAGTCTGTCCACAGTTCATACCCCACAGACAGAGCCTAAAAGGACGCCCTGATTGAAGGAGGGCTGATGCCAGCCTTGGGTTAAGGTCCAAGTCTGGGCACCGCAGCCTGTTTTGAAAGACTTCTTTAACACTCTCTACGATGTCCTATTTCACACCTATGTTCATGAAATTTTTCAGAAACACACATACATGAATAAAATAACCCTTATTTCCTGCCCAGTCAGCAAATCTTGCCCAAAAACACACTTACAATATTGACAAACTGCAATTCACATCTTGTCGCTGATCTAGCAAACTGTGGACAGACTTTCAAAGCAAAGGGGCTTTCACTATTCCAAAGTGTGGCTTTAAGTTTTTAAACTAATGTCACTTCTGACAGGTCCAGCCTCAGCAAGTTCATCCGCGGCATCAGAATGGTGGTCCATCCCACTCTGTACTAACGAGGGCTGCCTCGTGCCCAGATCAAAGGCAGTGCACACCAGGTTTTCTCCTAAAAGAAACAAGGCATCTTATGTGTTCCTTAAAGACTCTGCTTAATGAAACCTGGCAAGTCTTTCTTCTGTGCACACGTATGACACACAAACACTGATGAATAAAACCTGTCCAGACGGGTGAAAACTTTCTGATCTGTTATGAATAACAAATGGACCCAGCATTCAATAGATCCCCTGAGAGTGTGGTGATGATTATTTCCATTAGTCAACTGAAGTGTCCAGGCCATCCTGACTGACGGAACTGCAGCTTCATCATGAGAGAGGAGGGGAAATCCAGGAAACGCGTCATCCCAGGAAATGCCTGCAAGATTCCATGTCTGGTTGACTGGGCTTTCTTATGAGTTCAATATTCACCAGAAGAATTTTACTGTCATCGTTTAAAATGTCAATAGACTATATTGGTCCATTTTCCTCCTTAGTGCTCTATAGCACTGGCCTAGCACAAGCTAAGTAAAAAATAATAATAAAGTAATTAATTTTTTCATTGTTGATTCCATACCTTAAAGGCTTCAAATTCACATTCTGTATGCCACAATTTTTTTCCAAAACCGTACAAACAGATGCTAGGTATAAATTATTGGCTGGCTCTCTAGCAACTTAAGAATATATCTCACGAGATTATTTTAAATAAATTCCTACTTTGAATTCGTCTTCTTAACCATTGCCTTTTTTGAAGAGGGATTTCCTGCCAGAGGATATTCTGGTAAATTGAGGAAATCCTTTGATTTATGAATTCAATAAATTTCTAACACCTCCTTTATTATGGACTCTGCACTAGGTCCTGAAAAAAAAAATATAAACTCCAGCCTCTAGCCTAAAAATAATATGGTCTAATAGTTGATGTAGAGAAATAAGCCAGAAATTATAAGACAGTGGGATAAGTTGCTGTGAGAAATGTTTTGAGTAGAGGACAGACTACAGTGGACAAGGTCCACCATGGCGGGAAAGAGGATTCTATTTCTGCCCTTGTGTAGAACAGGACAAGGTTAGGGTAAAAGGCAGCCTGACCTCTGGTCACTTTTATCATTGTGCTGCAGACCACGCGCCCCATACTGCTCCCACCTCTCCCAGGCCACCCCCTCCTCGGTGGACCCTGACTGGAAGGGGCCAGGTGAGTTGCCCCACCGGGCAGGGAGAAGAACACGGGCAAACCTGGGCCACAGGGGGTCAGAGACCACCCCCGGGAAGAGCTAAGGAGGACCCCAGGGCAGCTGAGTTTCCGGTTCAGAGCCATCGCAATCGGGCCACAATTTGGGCATGAATCTTAACGTGAGGTTGTCTGCAGCCAGGCTGGTGGGTCGTGGTGCTTGTCTGCACAGGTAACGAGACGGGGGTCTCCACATGGTTCAGAGGGGTCCAGAGAGGCAAGCTCTATCCTGTGGTGGGTGAGGCCTCAGTAAGGACTCTGTCGAAGACCGAGGACTGTGTCACCAGGAGGAGGGGTCTCTGGGCAGAGGAAGAAGGTTGAGCGAGGCACGGAGCAGCATGGAACACCAGGGGGCGCCTGCTGGCGCAGAGGGAGCTTGCGGTGGGGAGGATGAGGGTCTGGGAGACAAAGAGCTTTGTATTGTCCCAGTGGATTAGGACGAAAATTTGGACTGTCCCTTGTGCTCCTCTGTCCTCCTGGACACCTCTTCAGGTGTCAATGTTAAGTCTCAGCACATCAGAAAGCATTTTGGGTGAAGACAGTCAAAATCTACAAACTCCCAGTTATAAAATAAGTAAGTCCTGGCAATGCAACGTACAGCAAGGTGACTATAGTGGATAATAGTTAATGTATATTTGAAAGTTGCCAAAGGAGTAGGTCTTAAAAGTTCTCATCACAAGAAAAAAAATTGTAATTATGTGAGGGGATGAATGTTAACTAGACTTATAGTGTTGATCATTTTGTGATAGATACCAATATGGAATCATTACGTTGTACACCAGAAACAAGTATAATGTTATATGTCAATGATATCTCAATTTTAAAAATGAATTGCCATGATCCAAACAAAAAAAAAAAAGCTTTAAACAGTTTTTCTAATAAATCAGGACCAGGGAGTTCCCTGGCGGTCCAGTGGTTAGGACTCCGAGCTCTCACTGCCGAGGACCCGGTTCAATCCCTGGTTGGAGAACTAAGATCCCACAAGCCACGCGGCACAGGCAAAAAGATAAATAAATCAATCAGCACCACCGGAGGGTGTTAAGCAGGGAAGAGCTGTCGGGTTGCATTCTGGACTCCTCGCTCTGGCGGCACCTGCCGGTTCAAAGCTCTTGGAGTAAAGAGAAGTCATAGGGTTCGGTATCTGATAGACAGGGCCAAGAGGGAGGGGGGCCCTAGTTTGGGCCTGGTTTCCATCAGGAACAATGATGGCACAGCTCACAGGGAGAGGACCATGACTGAGGCCAGGGGATGGGACGAACAGGGGCAGGCGGAGTCTGAGATGCCCCAGCACGTTCTGCTGGAATAGTCTGCGGAGGTGCTCAGGCAACCGTGAGGGGCCGTCCACATTCCAGCAAAGGGGAAGGAGGACCGCATCGTGTGACCAGAGGCCAGGACAGAGGACAGACTCCGGGAAGCCCTGACGTCGAGGAGTGACTGCAGAGCCCAGCTGCACCCGGAAAGACGGCGGAGGGAACAGGCGGGAGCTGGCGCTCAGAAGCCGAGGGAGGAGAGAGTTTCCAGGAGCAGACGGCCCCCAGCAGGGCCGTCCCAATGGAAATAAGATGCCAGCTACTAAGGTTCTACTTAGTAGCCATATTAAAAAGAAAATCAAAACAGGTGAAATCAATGTTAATAATAGTGTGTTTAACCCCACGCAGCCAAAATATTATGATTTCAAAATGTAATCAGTGTAAAAGACGTTGAGAGATTCTACGCTCTTCTTTTCATAACGGATCTCAGAAAGCTAGCGTGTATGTTACCCTGCAGCACATCTCCATTCAGATGCTATATTTTCATCAGAAATGCTTGCTCTGTATTTAGATTTCATAGCATTTACGGTTGTAAAAACTGGGTACACAGACCCAAGTTGTTGCAGCTATACTGAGAACTTTTTCAGTAACTGCTTTCAAATTTAAATTTTAAATAAATTTAAACGAACGCTGCACCTGCCTGGTGCACTGGCACTGTTCAAGTGTTCAGTAACTGCCTGCCCAGTGGCCACCCTTCTGGACAGCGCAGTGGACAGCACAGACAGAGCCACGGAGGCACGTGATCCAGAGCGGCGAGGAAGCCCTGGTTTCAGGGGCTGTTGGTGTCCTAGCAGTGGAGGGTCAAAGGTTGGAGGAAAGCAAGGAAAAGTCAACAGAGCAAACTTCCTGGATATTGACTGTAGGGAAGTAGAGACATTGTATGGTAGCCACAGTGGGTGCAGATTTTTTGTTGGTAAGACAGGAGAGCATTAGGAATATTGACTCGGGGAAGAACAGTACTAGATGAGATTGCATAGAGGAGAATCACAGGTGCCATCTCGGAGGCTGTTTTTCTCTGAAATCCCTTTTTAAAGCCACGTGTGATCATGAGTGTCATAGCAATAAAGTTTGCTGAGCACCTCCTAGGTGTTGGTCGTACTTGCTCCGTGTATTGTCACCTGTAATCGACATGTAATTACGGAATCATAGGTTTTGCTCTGAGAAGGAAAGCAGAGGCCTGAACGATCATTCTTCCGTCGAAGCTGGACTGGCCCGTAACCACGATGGGAACTGAATCCCCGGGGCGGATGCTGCCGTTTGGGTCTTGGGCTGACACGGAGGCGTCTGCGTGCTCTTTTGTGCTGGGGGCCTGGCTTCCTCGGATGTATAACTGATGCAAAGCAGCTTCTGACACAGAAGCAGTGTTGGAAGCAACAGGGTGGAGGGTAGGGCGGAGCCTGCCGGCTCAGGGCGGTCAGTCCCGGGGTCACAGACCCTGCCGTAAAACGCTGCCCGCAGTGGCCTGAAGACCACTGCTCCCAGGGGGCTGAGGATCCACCTGTGAAATCCCCTTATCTGTCCCCCGCGATCAAGTCGTGTGCACACTCCCTCCGGTGGGACACTGATCCCCCAGTGATGGCTGGAAACCATAAGGAAACCGGTTTATCAGAACCAGCCCTGAGGAGACCACAGCCAATCACACATGCAGAAAACATGTCTGGCCCACTTCAAAGACGCTGTGCATGTCTTCACCACCAAAGGAAAGAATTCCAAAAAGAAAGCCATAAATAAGCCTTCGGGGCAGGGTGGGGGGAGTTCAGTATTTTGGATCGCTCTGTCTGAAAGGCAAACATTTTCCCCCTTTTTTCTTCGGCTGATCTTAAGCCAATAAAGCAATTGACATAATTTTTAAAAACTGAGCACTGAACACAAATGTATTTTTTATAAAAGTTTATCCATCTGGAATGGCAATCCTGGTGCATGAGAAAGAAGTGACCTCACCTGGTCTGCAGAATCCCGCTGCTCGCTAGCTCCAGAGAGACCCGCGAAGGGCTGGGCCGCACGGCAGGTACCAGAGGGAGAACCTCAGGTGAGAAGGTGGGTCCCAGGGCTCACCCCTCAAGGGGTCGTGCTGGCTCATTGGATGCAGAGGGCAGGCGGGGGTCAGCATCGTCTGGCCAACGCGAAGACCCCGTCAGGACCCCACGAGAACAGCCCTCACTTATACAACACACTTGCCTTGTGCCAACAAGGCTCTGAATGCGTTACATACTGACATATTTAAATCCCTTCCATCTGTCTTCATAACAGCCCTTACGGACGAGGATCCTGAGGCACAGAAAGGTTAAGTCACTTGCTCAGAGCCACACAGCTGAGAGGGGCAGAGCCAGAATCTGACCAGCGACTTGGGCTCTGAGTGTGCAGGGGACCTGCCAATCCCACGTCTCAGCCCGACTCGGCTGTTCTCTGAACTGTTCCTGCATTTAAATCCCGGTGAGAGGGGAGCTGACAGTGAAGGAAAATCCCCCAGATGCTCCAGGCTAAAATTCCAACCTACTCCCCGGATGGATATGTAGATGCCATTTTAAGGGCCTTTTTTTTTTGCTATTAAGGTTTTTCTTTTAACGTGCCATGAGATACGTTAATTGGGTATTTTTCAAAGGACTTTTCCAGCTGCATCTCCCAAGACTTTACTGAATGAGGGCCAGATCCTCCCCACCTTACATTTCAATAAAGAGCTTCTTGCTACTGTCCCCAGAGACGGGCCTTCCCAGAACAGAGGGTGGTGTCTACTGGTCATTAGTCACCTCCACCCAGGTGTGAGGAAATACTGTGGTTTCCTCATTCATCAGTTTCCCGTGGAATGTTCTGGCTGCTTCCAGGGATCCCAATCACCGGTGAGCTCGGCGGGGAGGGCTGAGAGGTGGTCGGGGCCTGTGGGGACCTCTCACAGGCCCATCCATGTGTTCCCATCCATGTGTTCAGACTCCCGGCACCTGGGAGAAACGCTGACGTGATACAGACAGGCCTCCTTGGCGCTAGCTCCCAGGGTGGGAGGGGCGTCAGAGCGGAGGATAAAAGAAGCTGAACTCCAGGTTCAGAAACCCCAAGAACAAGCTCAAAACCGCCTCTGGAACAGCCAGCTTTCTGGATTCGAGACGGCAAATCCCAGGAAGTACAAGCACCAGAGAGCCTGGAAAGTTCTAGGACTCCACCCAACATCAGAAGACGTGACCCCAGCCTCCCAACTGAAGCCAACAGTGGCCGTGGAACTGAGCCAGCTAGACTCCCAGTTCCCCAGAAGGACAGAGAGAGACTCCTGGCCCCAGTGGACAGCCTGGGCCACCCTCGCTCAGGGCAGGACCTCCGGCGGCTGCAGAGCCTAAAGGGGCAGAGCAAACTGGCTGCTTCTGGCAGCGCTGTGAGCTGGTCAGCTCCTCACAGCCAGGACAAGCCTTTGTCCTTCTCTCGTCCCTAGAGTTCTGGCCAAGCCTCAGCCACAGGAGGACAGAAACCTTGGAACTGGCTGAGATGCTCGCTTGCATTTCTCTGGGCAACCCAACCGCAGTGGCCAGACCGTCAGAACAAGGCAGGGAAGGGGCATGATGTTGACTACGCCCACGTGAGCCAGGCTTGCTCCACACCTCATCTCATTTAACTCTCAAAACCTGGCAGGACCAGGGTTAAAGGAACTGGAACCCAGGAAGGAGGCAGTCTCCTGCTGTAACCCAGTCCAGTGGACTCCAAAGCCTTTTTTCAAAAAACATTGCTATTGCATGGCACAGGGAGATCAGCTCGGTGCTCTGTGACCACCTAGAGGGGTGGCATAGGGAGGGTGGGAGGGAGACGCCAGAGGGAGGGGATATGGGGATATATGTATATGTATAGCTGATTCACTCTGTAATACAGCAGCAACTAGCACACCATTGTAAAACGATTCTACTCCAATAAAGATGTTAAAAAAACAACAACTGGTATTTTTATCAACTCAATTCATTTTGACAGTGAATCCTAGAACTCGAGGGCTGGGCGGCGTCAGGATGGCCCAGGGGCTGCAGGAGAGTGTCAGAGGTCACAGAGGCGAGGGTCCGCGCCCATGTTCGCAAGCTGCCGCGACAAACTACCATCCCGCCAGCCGATCATGCCCCACGTGTCAGTCCCAGTTCCCCTGGCCAGAAGTTGGGGCCTCTGCTGATTCTCTGCTTAGGGTCTCACAGCCCACAATCCAGGAGTTGGCAGGGCCGCAGCCCTTCCTGGAGGCTCTGGGAAGCTTCCAGTTCAAGCCCATCGAATTCAGGTCCCTGTGGCTACAGGGTCAGCGCCCCCATTTCCTCGAGGGTTGTTACCCGGAGGCCACTCAGCTGCCTAGAGTGACCTGCGTCCCCACCTCATTGCTTGTCCTCTTTACCCAGCACGTGGAACCCTTCCCACCGCGCGAATCTCTCCAGCTCTCCCTCGGCCCCGTCTCTGACTCCGGCCGGACAAAGTTCTCTGCATTTGAAGGCTTCTATGATTCAAACGGGCCCACCCGGACAATTCAGGGTAATCTCCCTTCTGTAAGGTCCATAATCTTATCTACATCGGCAAACATGGAACATGACGTGGTCACAGGTCCCAGGAGCTAGCGTGCGAGCATCTCTGGGGTGCCATGCTGTCTGCAGTTCTGACCAAGGCTAGGGGTGACAGTTACAAACGCAGGACAAGGGTTTAACCACCCGAATCCAGCACCATGTGTGCCAGGAGCCTTGCGGCTCTAAGCTGCTGGGCTTCAGGCTGGGGGCTCGTACCGGCCAAGGTGATGCCCCCCATTCCCTATTGCCCGCTGGACAGCAGGGGAGCCGTGCAAGCTCTGTTTTTCTTGGTCTCCGAGGGCTGCTGTGAATCCTCAGAACATTCACAAACAGATGTGCAAATATAAATACCAAAACCCATTGCAAAATATTCACTTGTATGTCAATGTATTCAGTCATTCAATAAACATTTATGGAGAGCTCACTGCAAGCAGGCAACGTGGAAAAGATGTGTAGATCTGTAGCAGCTTTGAATTATTCACAAGGCAGCCCCCTTGATTAACATGGATACCTGGATGGACCGCATTTGGGCCTCTCCGTGGCTCAGTCTTCTCGCAGCCCATGTACACTGAAAAGCCCTGGGGGCCGTGGCTGGTCTGGTGGGGAAGTGACCTGTCCCACCCCACAGGTGGATGGAGGTGGGCGCTGAAGGTGGGGGACCCCCGCAAGCAGGGTGAGGGTCTGTGTTTGTGGTCACTGTCCATTCGGGCCCCAGAAACACGTCCTTCTGCCTGGGCGCCTGGCATGGACAGGGGGGCAGGGAGACAGTTTGCAGGGCGTGTGCCAGGCTCCTGGGCGAAGCCACAAGGCCATCCTGCTTGGGGACACACATCGTGGACCTCCATTCATACGCTTCTAGCGCCCTCTGCTTCTGTAGTTCAAAGCCTCAGAGTATCAGCTCATCTCCAAACAGACTGACATGAAATCTGAAATGATCAGAATGACCACCTATGGGACAACTACTCACTTTCCAAAAAGACCCAGAGTCCATCATGTAGCATCTTTAAACCGCAAGCTTTCCGAAGTGCCGTTCGATTTAGGAAGAGATTCCTATTTGTAAAGCTGGAAGGGGCCTTGAAATCCAAACTTTTTATTTTAAAACAAGAAACCTGGGGCCCAAAGAGGCAAAGTGACTAGCCCAGGAGCCCAGCTAGTTGGCAGGCAGGACTGGGGCTCAGAACCCCTGAGCGTTTGCTCTCCCTCTGCATCCAGCGCTGCTTGCAAATTATGTTTATAAATTGATAAGCATGGGACATATTCAATTCCAGATTATCTTCACCACGCACATCACTTGATACAGAAGCACAGGGAAGTGGGGGAGGCTGGCTGAGAGCCAGGAGAGCTGGGGTCCAATCTCAGTTCTATAGGCCACACACACTGTGTGTGGCCTGTAGAAGAGGCCAATGACACAACCTCTCTGGACTTCATTTCCCTCGTGTGTAAACTGACTAAAGTTTAAAGCTTTCCCATCTCCACTATGCATGACCAGATGCAAAAAGCCTTGCGGGGTTAGCCACATGTCATGAGCAAAACAGAACTAGGAAAGAAAGGGTCTGAGCTGAAAACTGCTGACTTGATTTACTCTGTATTAAGAGCTTGAGTAAGGGAACATGGGGTCCAAGAGGAAGTCCCCCCAATCCACTGAGGCACGGTGTGCGAGGTGGGAAGCCACTGGGGCTGGGGGGTCGGGGAGCGAAGGAATAGATGGTTCAAAGGGAACGTGAAGGAAGCAAGGGTCCACCCACCTGTGGAGCTCACATCCCTCTAGCTGCTGCACCATGATTAGCTGTCAGAGCCCCCAATCCTAGTCAAGCTGGGGAGGGGGGCAGCCGGTCCTGGTTGTTGCACTTTTTACCTGAGCCTTAATTCTGAGACGTGAGGCAAGGTGAGCAGAGGGACCGCCCGCCCCCCAGAGCCCAGGGGGCCCAGCTCTGTTTCCTGGCAAACCCCACCCTCACTGATGGAGAAAGCTCTGAGTGGGCCAGACGGCTCCCTACTGGACCCTCATGCTAACCCCAGGAGACACACAGATATTACCCCCATTTTATAAATGAGAAAATAGGGGCCCTGCAAAGAGACCTGGCGGTCTTGCTCAGAAGCCACAGGCCCCCACCTCCACCCCGCGGAGCAGCGTCTGAGTTCATACACTGTGTGTAATGAGAGAAGCCGAAAATTCACAGGAGCTGACAACCCAGCGAGGAAAGCTTATCCAAGACGCTCAAAACCAACAAAGGAGGTTAACCAAGTCCTACCTGCTTCAGCCGCACTGACTGAGGCTTCCTGAGGTCCAGACAGGGGAGAAGGGTGGCGACGATTCCACAGCCTTACCTGTTACCTCGCTCACCGTGACACCGCTTGCTGTCAGTCGTGACACCATTTGCTGGGCAAAAACTGGTCCGTTGAATCCCAAGTCAGTAATAAATGCTCTCCGAAGACAAAGCCCAGATATTTTTATTACTCGGGACGATATTGTAGTTTCCACTGGAACGTTTGCCCTCTGCTCATGAAAACAGGGCAGGGGAAGGGGACAGGTGGGACTTTTCAGGCTAATTTTTCCCCAGCAACGATTGTGGCTTTTTATGATTGGTGGTGGACTCGACATTCCACCAGCACAGGTGGTAACGCTGATCTTTCCCAGCAAGAGAATTAAGCACATAAAAAGGCAACCGCCTTCATAAAAGCAGAAAAATTCTCCAAAGTTAAGCACCAAAATATTGAGAAAGGCAACCACTTAAACAAATGGAAATTCCCTGTCAAAAGAAGAAGGGTCTCAGCCCAGACGAGTCAGAATTTAAAGATTAGCAGGGACTGGGGCGGGCGCATGTGTTTGTGGATGAAGTTGCTCCAAAGCACCGCCGTGAATGACACCCGTGTGGGGTCTCTGGGGCCACTTGGCCTCCTCACGCCTTTGTCACACGCTAACTACATCTAGAATCGAGGTTCCCTTGTGTGGTTCAAACATGCGGCTATAAGCGTAAGTCGCAGATCGCTGAGGAGGAAACCGAGGAAGGAGGCTTTTCAAGGAGGCCTGGGTCAGGATAGGACGCACAGAAAGGCAGAAACCTCCAAGGCTCTCTGGTCTGTCCCATCAACCTACGGAGAAGGAGCCTGAATCCTGAGGAGGAAGCGATAAACCGAGATCACGGTGGCGCTAGGTGACAGAGCTGGGGTGAGACTCAGATCTCTGCACTCCTGGACCACAGAGGCCGGGGTACCTTCAGCCACAACAGAGATGTCCAGTGCGGCCAGCTGCTTTGCCCAGTCCTGCTGCAGGCTCCATAGGCTTTGCTGCATGTCCCTATCATTTCCTCTTCGGGTGCCCTGGACCCCTCTCTCCTCCCCTGTCCACCCCCTCTGCCTCATGCACGCAGCCTGGGGGCATCTGCCCGAGTCACCACGCTGCCCCTGCGTGCCCCGAGCAGGGCCTTCACCTCACTGGAGAGGCCTGTGCCAGTGAGGGGACAGAGGAGGGGTGCAGGAGGAGGGGGTGCGGGGGGGCAGGGGGGAGGGGTGCAGGAGTGGGGCTGGGGAGGCAGGTTCCAGCCTGGGGCACAAGGAGGAGGGGTGGGGAGCTGTAAAGGAGAAGGAGGGTGTGACACTTCCGGGTCTGGCTGGTTTCACAGCAGGGATAGTGAGTGATCCTGGGGGACAGGAGTTTAAGGTCTTGTCCCCACAAGGCCAGAAAGGCCTGTGTCCTCCCAGGGCACCAGGCTGACAGGGCCTGGGGCCTTACTGTGGGTTCCAGGGGATGGGTGTGTTTCGAGGCCCCAGCCAGGAGGCAGGAAGGTTTAGGGGGGCTGCCTCCCCTTACTGGGGTGAGATGGATTTTCTGGGAGCCCAGGAAGGCAGGACTTTTCCTTTCATGCCCACTAGTCTCTAAGAGCAGCGGGGAGGTGACAGTTTTATCAGCGCGCAGCTGGAATGTCTGAGCATCAGTTTTAAAAGGCTACGTCTGTTTATGAGGTGAGGTTTGACCTCAGTGGAATTTGTACCGTGTATGGATTTGTATTTCTTGATCCTCAGAAACTATGAATGTCTGCGTGGCTTCAGACCAAATGCACAGACGCTGCTCAGTCTTTCTGATCATCTGCAAGTCCGTTTAGACCAACCTGAGGGAGGGAGTATTTCCACCTGGTTTTGTGTTTGTTTTTTTTTAAATTCACTCTCCCCCTAACACTTTAAGGGACGTTGTATAAAATCACCCCCAATAATTTCAAAATGAAATTAACTTCCTCACCCTGCCGATGGCAACAGCTGGGGGTAGACTGAGTTAGAACTCCTTTGGCTACAGAACTAGCTGGCAGCAGAGCCCCAGATTACCCCAGCCTGTCGGTCCCGTGCCCGGGGAGAGACTGGCCCCAGAGGGCACCGAGTGGCTCTGGGATGGACTGAGACCTCCGTGAGTGGCCATTCTCTCTCTTCTACGTTTCACCCCAAACACTCATCCCAGCAGCCTGCCGCCTTGGCCTCTCTCTCGGCCACCGAACATCTAATTAGACAGTGTTTTGTGGCATCTGCAGATAAACCAAAAAATAAGATGCTTTGCGTACAGAGGAGAGACTCACCTTCCCTCCTTTCCAAAACGGAACCATGGGCCGTAGATCTTAAATGGGTTGTAGAGGTAAAGAAATCAAAAGAAAGCGAATTTCTTCACATGTACTTTTAGGCGAGAATTTTTGCTCCCTTTAGTGTGTGCAAAATGTGTGTGTGTGTGTGTTTTTTACATACACATACTGCACCAAGAGGGTCCCATTCTAACAAAATCTGACGAGGTCAGCCAGCCAGCTCAGGGTCTCCGTCTCCCAACTTCCCGAGGCGTGGCAGCCTGTCAAGGCCCCACGTCCATCAGAGGCTGAATTATCCAGTCATCGCTGGATTAATTCCACAACGACCTTGTATGGACCACAAGCCCAGCCAGAGGGCATCGGTGCCCACAGGTGTAGCAGACACAGCCCTGCCCTCAAGGTGTTTACCCTTCGGCTGGCGTCCCGTGTCCCACCCACAAAGAGCAAGCGGGGGAGGGCTCTGGGGCAGGGGGGCAAGGGGCCGTGTTTTGTGCTTTGTTCTGACAACACCGGTTGAAAGTCTGCTGTATCAGATGCTCCTGGGACACAATGGACACAATTTTTCCATCTGCACTGTTGATTTTGTTCTCCTCCTGGCTCGAAAAGGGATCTGCTATCATTTCAAAGCCTTTCAGTGCCAGTCAGGACGGGTTTTCCTTAAACAGTTTCATCTGTTTCTGTAGTTGCCTCCCCCGGCCCCGGGCTCCACTCCCACCCCTTGGCTCGGTGGCAGGCGCCACGCTAAGACCAAGCAGGGCTGATTTGAGAACCGGTGAGCACCTTAATGCCAGGACTTGAAGAACGACTTCATGCTTTGGAAGACAGCCACAGAATGTGAAAACCAGAGGATGATGGATGGCAGCCTGGGCCCCAGCCTGCCGAAGCCCACAGCTCTGGGGTTCTCGCGCCAACTCGAGGTGTTCTGAGGATGCGGTCCTGGCTGGACCTGTGGCAAGAAACGCCTGGCGTCTTCCTCGGTCACCATCCTCTGTCTCATTCATTCAGGCAGCACACTGTGGACACGTCCACATAGCCGAGCTTACAGGGGAAGGGGCGGGCAAGAAGGAAAGGAGTGAAGCTGGGGAAATACTAAATGTTCTAGAGCAGGACAAAACACACTGAATGCACGTCACTCCACAATGAAGGGATGAAGCGCTTTAGGAATCATGCTACGTAAAGATACACCAACAAAAATGTTGCTACAACTAAAGGGCTGGGAGAAAAAAGTCCAGTCTCCACCAACAGTGGGTAAGTTGAATTAGACCGAGTAAATGCACACAACGGAGCCACTGAAAGGACAGATACCTTATCACTGACACGCAAAGTCCCCTCGGAGAACCTTGTGAAGAGAAAAGGCAAGACGGGGGTGAAAATCGGCTCATTTTTGTTTAACAAAATGCAAAGAGAATTTCTTTTCCAATGCAAAGAAAATTTCTGGAAGGACAAACAAGAAACTGTTCACAATGGCTATCTTTGGGGAGTGGGACTTCCATTTGGTTTGCATTGTCTACCATGAGAATATATTAGTTTTGTTTTTAAAAAACAGTAATAATTTTTTAGATTAAAAACTCACCACTAAGAAGACCAGTTCGAATACTACTCCCCGGCTCCCCGGGGACCTCCTGGGCATGGCAGGTATACTAGATTCTCTGAAATTTGGGGGGTCCTGGCTTCTAATTCGAACAAGACCATATTGTTTTGCTCTTCAGCCTTAGACCACACACCCTCTTTATGAACCAGCTGCACCCTCAATAAAGTAAGGATTGTCAAGAGTCATTGTCACCATAAGGGATGGAAAAAGACAGTGATAAATTATAGCAGTAATAATCACAGAATATTAACGAATTAAGAGAACTAGGAGGTTATAAATTAAGTTTATTGAGTTGGCCTTAAAAGGGGTTCTCTAAGGCAAGAGGTGGCAAACGCCAACCTAGGGCCACAGTACACGCATCCCTGTCACAATGCTCCCACATCTGCTGTAACCACAAGGCCCCACTGTCCCTTTGACCCTGCTCCTACCGCTCGCCCACCCATTCACTCACTCAGTTCCAGCCACACTAGTCTCCCCTCTGCTCCTAAGATAGGTGAAACACATTCCTGCCAGCCTACTGCGTAGAGAGAGTTTCCAGGCTGCAAGGCAGGGAGAAACCCAAATTGAGCCCTGTGGTGTCACTGAGTTGAGGAGACAGACTTGAGAAATCAGGGAAGCCCAGGCCGCTGGAACCACAGGGCAGAGGAGCTCAGAGGAGCCTGGGGCTACTTCACGTACCCACCAGCCAGAGTGGCAATGTCACAACATACAGGCTAACAACATACAAGTTCCTGAGGTATAGTATCTCAGGAACAGAGAAAACTCAGTCCTAGACCAGGGGCTACTCTGGTCCCACCTAACAAATTTTAAAAGCAATCCTCGTAAGGGCCAAATGGCTTCTAAGTAAGTCCACTGCACCCCAGAACAAAGCCCAAAACTACTTAAATGAATACCAAAACCCCCCGCACCCTATGAGGTAAAATGTACAGGTAAAATGTCTAGCATCCAATCAAAAATTACCAGTCGTGCAAACAAACAGGAAAATACAACCCATACTGAGAAGAAAAATCTATCGATATACACAAACTTAGAAATGACCCAAAGGATAGAATTAGTAGGCATTAAACCAGTTATTGGAACTATAGTCCATACGATCAAAAAAGCAGAGGAAGATGTAAACATTTTAAGAGACATGGAAGATATAGTAAAGACTTAAATCAATATGAAAAATAGAAATAAAAAGTATAATATCTGAAATGAAAAATACAATTTGATGAACTTAACAGCAGAACCGCAAACATAAAGGTACCACAGCAGCATAATCAAATATGAAACATTGAAAAAGAAAACCAAAAGAATAATGAATAGAACATCACTGAGTTGTGAAATTCAGAGGCTTAATAGATGGTTAATTGAAATCCCCAACGATGAAAGGCAGGAAAAGTATTCAAGAAATAATGGTGACATTTTTTCCAAAATTGATGAAAACTCTAATTCTACAGATCCAAGAAATTCAACAAACTTCAAACACAAGAAATGTGAAGAAAACGACACCAAAGCACATCATACTGAAATTGCTCAAAACCAGTGGTAAAGAGAAAAATAGAGCAGAAACCAACACACCATTGTAAAGCAATTATACCCCAATAGAGATGTTAAAAAAATAAATAAAAAAAAAAAAGAGAAAAATCTTCAAAGCAGTCAGAGAAAATTGACACATTACATGCAGAGGAAAAAAAAAGATTAAAATGACAGCAATTTTCTCTTCAGAAACAGCGCAAGTCCAAAAACAGTGGTTCAACATCTTTAAAGTACTGAAAGAAAAAAACTGATGACCTGGAATTCTATTTGTGGAAAATAACTTTCACAAACACGTTCAAAAGTGAAGACAAAATGGATTTTTTCAGACATAAAAAAAGGTGGATGAATTCATCCCCAGCAGATCCGTACCGCAAGAAATGCTAAAGGAAATCCTGTAGGCAGAAGAAAAATGATGACAGGTGGAAATGTAGATCCACACGAACGGAGAGCACCCAAAATTGAAAGATAATCATGATAACATTTTGTAAGAAATTTTCTAGCAGAAGCTGACATTTTGACATCTCCTTTTCTCTTTGCATGTCCCAAAGCAAGATGGTGACACACAGAACTTTAAGAAATGTCAGGAAAATGTTAATCAACTAATACTATTGAATATCCAAAAGAATTGTTTAGTGAGCCATCATCCATATGTTTAATAATGTTTAATAAACATTTCAGAGGAAATGTTTATTAAACGTTGAAGGAAAAAAGAAGAAAAAGAGGGAGGGAGGGAAAACCATCAACATAGCATTGGAGCCGATTTCCAATTACCACGGAGCAGCCCGCTGCTGTCACACTTGTCCTTCACTTGGAAGAACTACCGCGTCCTTCAGGGGTCAGCAGAGACCCTGGCCTCCCTCCCGAGGGGCACTTGTCCACCAGCCCCTCATCTCCCGGGTACAAGCCGGAGAAAATAAGAATGAGCCTTAGCACTCTAGCTTTCAAAGGCTGGGGCCTCCATTCTGGGGACTTACAGGATATTGGACCAACTCCCCAAAGGGGGCCCTTCACTGAATAGCGTCAGGATCAACGGAATGCTTCTCCCGCCCACAGAATTGTTCTCACACCCTGTGCCAGGCTCACAGCCCAGGACGGCTCTGTGCCCTCCCTGATGGCTGCATGTAAATTAAAGCACGCAGAGCACATTTATCAGCTCTGCCCCCAGTTCTACTCCAGACCAAAGAGACGTGATCTGGCTTGAATGTGATGAGCCATCATTAATGTCCTGTCCCCACTGAGAGCCTGGGGGCCAAGGAGTGACCCCAACCCTCCAAGCAGCCCTGTCTGTGCAATCTCAGGACAAGTCGGTCCAACAAATACCTAGTTTTCTCATCGTCTCCAAATCATACACACACAAAAAAAATTTCTGGCTTTTTATTTTACCTGTTACTAGTGAACTTGCTCTGTGGATCTTATGTTTATCTTCCTAATGCGCAGAGCAGCCAGTCAAAGTCAGTCGGTCTGACAATGGCCAATTTTTGCACAGACTAAAACTCATAATTGTGGGAATTCCCTGGCAGGCCAGTGGTTAGGACTCTGCACTTCCGCTGCAGGGGTCCTGGGTTCAGTCCCTGGTCGGGGAGCTAAGATCCCGCAAGCTGCGAGACACAGCCAAAAAGAAAGAAAAGAATCAGAGATACCAAAGGAAAGAAGAGCACAAAATATTAGAATCATGTAGGTAAATAAAAATAACTATTCTTAAAATGAATAAAGTTGTAAGCGTCTGAATTTTTCACATGGTAAGTTGAATAGATTTAATTCAGTTTATGAATAGATGAATAGATCTATTCAATTGAATAGATCTAATGAATAGATCCTGACAAGGGCAATGTCTCGGGCGTCCAAAAGACCCACCTCGGTCGCAGCTGGAGTGAGTCCTAACCCCGCTGGTGAACTTGGGTCCCACCCTCGCATTTTTATTCAGAGCTGTCCTTCGTGGGCCTTGTGTGGGCCTGAGGGGAAGGGGACCCTCCTCGGGACAGAGAAGGGGCTGGCTGAGCCAAGCTTGCCTGGGCCAAAATAAACAGGCCCTTTGTGGTCATTATTTTAATGAGATCATTCAATCAGTCTTGACATGCTTTCTAAATACAGACAAGAGCGCGCCCAAACTGCCGCGGGGTTGGTGATCTTGAAAAGGTCCGATTTTTCCACTCCCTCCTGGATATAAAAATAAGGAAAGCTGGGAAGACTTTTATTACCTTTTTTTTTCCTTCACACAGTACCACCGAATTTTTTCCAAAGGTCCGGAGAAGAGAACAAGCCTTAGAACCAATCATTTTTTTAAAGGATGTTATTCGGTCTTCCTAATCTTCATAAAACAGGATGATTGCAAGAGACCCACTGAGACAACCTGTATTGCCAGGCTGATCCCCGAAAGCAGGTTTCTGGTGGAAGCAGCTGGGCCTTCTGGGGGTAGGGCAGGGAGGAAGGGGGCGAGGCAGGGTCATGCAAGGCAATGTTAGGATGCTTTCGTTTTTAGAAAAGCATAATTAATAGGAAAAATAATGCATATTTCAATGAGTTTCTTCTTCCTTTTCAGAAGAAACATAATACTCTTGTAGGCAAAGGGATCAAAGAGATACAGAGTCCTGAGTCCAAATTATGTTTCGGGAAGACGTCCCATTTCTGCTCATCCAACACTTTCCTTTTACCTGTAGGGTGGTCTCCAATCTTGGCTTCCCTTAGAGGCTGTTTCAGGACACCCTCGGGGCCTGGCTCCCTCTCTCCCAGGCCACCCCAGCTGCTGTTCAAAAGCCTTATCACCTGAACCACTCTGCAGGCCCTGAACTTCCCTTTGCTTTCTTGCCACTGTAAACTCTGCAGCTCGGTGCCAGTAATCAATCCCCTCCTAACCTTTTCCCCTTAGAGCAGCTCCCACCGGACAATGGCTGTTCCGTGGAACACACTGTCCTCTTGGAAAGGTCAGACTCCCATAGTCTTTACACATTCGGGCTACTAATCCTTAGTGACTTCAATGTATTACAGTCATTTTCTTGCAGATTGTCACTTGACTTTCACTTTTTTTTTAGTGTCTTTTGATGAAGCAAATTTCTAATTTTAATGGGATCAAATTTATTATGTTTTATATATTGCTGTGCTTTTCTTGTCTGACTTAAAATAAACATTCTCTCCAGAAAACATAATGATATGTTGTTAGAATCTTTTCCAGTGTTTTAATATTTTTAATTCACATTTAGTGTTTAATACAACTGGAGTCCATTTTGTTGCAGTGTGTGATGGGTCATGATTTTTGTTCGTTTCCCTGTGGCTAACCACCTCTCCCACAGCCCTTTTACTGAATAGTCATCTTTACGTGCAATGAATTCTGTCACTTATTATGTTTCTACCTACGTGTATCTGACCTCATGCATGTGTATTAAAGACGTGATTTGGTTCTGAGACCTCCAATTCCAACCCAACAGCGTAGGGTCTACTCCAGCCTACCCCCTTAGCTTATTCATAACGCCTTTCTCCAACTGTGAGAAACACGGTTCTTGTTACCTACAACATATTCACTTTCTTGCTCTATCTTAGAATAAACACAAAGTAGTTTCAACTGTTAAAAAAGAAGAGAAGGAAAAGATCAGACCCGAGCAAAACAGAGGAGTTAATGTATGTCCCAAATGTAGGTCTGAGAGAGAAAGATGCAGTCTGCCCTCTCCGTGTCCTTGAAGGGCAGCGATCTGGACCCTCGGGCCCCAGCTGTGAGCACAGCAGCCTTAGACAGATGGCCAGCACCCACCCGGGAGCAGAGCGGGATGCAGGGACCCAAGTGCAGACGGGGCAGCTCAGCGCCGGGCGGGCTGTGGGGTGGGGGGTGGGGTGGCCTCCCCGTGTACTTGGTTCCACACACGTCCACCCTTCTCAACCAAGAAAAATACACAGAATCCTCCTCCAGTCTCATCTTCCTGCCGAAAGGGAACCCATAGAGAATTATAACAAAGGGGATCTTGTTTCTCTGTTTAATGCTCTCTAGGGACTGGTTTGGAGGGTGCATCAGCATCCTTGCCATTTTTTACCTATTCTTAAGAGTCACCTTGGGGGCTTGGAGGTACCATCAACCCATTCAGAAGCGAGGAAACAGGGACAGCGCCTCGCGGGCGGCGTAGCCATGAGACAGGGGCTCCCAGGGAACATCTGAGAGCTTTGCTTTCCACTGGAGCCGGAAATATCTAGAGAGAACCATCTGGGGGACATCTGGGGGAGGTGACGACAGCGAGGGGGAGCCCAGCCCCCTCGCTTCAAAGCCAACTTCCCACCCCACAGTGAAGGAACTTCCCTTCTTCCCACATGTCCGCCTGGCTAAATATAAATCCATCTTGGTTTATACTGTGCGGCCTCCAATTGAACCATATTCTTTCACTTGTTTGATTCAGAAGCAAGAAGCCATCCTGAGTCCTCCCCGGGAAGCCTGCGAGCGAGACCTCAGGGCCGGTTCCCAGCTCCTCGGGCGGGGGGTTGGCTCCAGCATCTGCCGCAGAGCACTCTGGGGGCTCGAAGGGAAGGGTGCGAGGATGGACCAGTTCTAGGAAACCATGAACGTAATTCCTACATCAAGGCGTCCAGAGAAAACGTAAGCCCACGAGATGCCACAGAGGCGTTTCAGAGCAGTAACCCTCCTATTGATTTAACCCAAAAGTCCTAAGTAACTAACGTCGGAACAGACGGTACGACCTTGACATGATGGAATATCTACCTGGAGTCAGAAGCCAAGGTCAGTTGCCTCCGGGGCACTCGGGGAGCTGAAGGGCAGGAGTCAGACAAGCGGGTCTCTGTCACCCCTGGTGTCCAGAAACATGCTGGACATGTAAAAAGAGAAAGAAGAGGGGTCTAAAGCAAAACAATCATTTCTTGCAGATGATACGATTACATACCAGAAAATCCAGGAGAATCCATTAAAAACTAGAGTTAGAATTTAGTAAAAACTAGGTCATAAGTCAGTACCTTAGAAGTCATAAATCCATGAGGTCTTGGGTTCTGGTTCAGGATAAACAGTTTTCTTTCACTCGTTTGGCAACCTCCTTTCAACTCGTTGAGCACCTCCTGTATGCCTGCGGTGGTCTGGGCGCTGGTGACTCACAGAGTAGAGCAGAGTGCCGCCCTCCTCATGCAGCTACCTGCTGGGGGCCAGACAACAAACAAGGGAATCAGCAGATACACCAAGTCCAGGGGGTGACACGTCTATGGTGAAAAATAGGGCCAAGGAGAGGTCCAGTGACCTGGTGAGAGACTGCTGTTTTCACAGGAAAAACAGACAAGTCCTCCCTGCACAGCTGACTTGGAGGAGTAGGGGCCCCAGCAACTGAAATTGAAATCTGGACTCTTTCAATTTCCCTCAACCCAGCAAAGCAGAAGAGCTGTCTCCAGGGGCTACTCTAGAAGGGGGTGTCTCGCAGAGAGGGCATCAGGACCCGGTGTGGGTCCTGAGAATGTGTGGGGATCAGTAGGCGATGAGGCCAGAGGCCACCGGGGGGGCAGCCTCAGAGACCAGGAGGCCATGAGGAAGGCTGTGGCTCATGCTGTTCAGAAGGCTGTCAGCACAGAAGCAGAATGATCTGACTTTCTGTCAAAAGAGAGTAGGGCACAATGAGATACTACCTCATACCCATTAGGACAGCTACTATCCTAAACAAAAACAAAACCAGGAAATAGCAAATGTTGGTCAGGATATGGAGAAACTGAAAACTTGTTCACTGTTGGTGGGAATGAAAAGTGGTGCAGCCACTGTGGAAAACGGTATGGCAGTTCCTCAAATGAGTAAAATAGAATTACCATATAATCCACTTATTTCACTGCTGGGTATACCCCCAAAACCATTGAAAGCAGGGACTCAAACAGGTATTTGCATCCCATATTCACAGCAGCACCATCCACAGTAGCCAAAGAACAGAAGCAGCTCAGGGGCCCATCAACAGATGAATGGATAAATAAAACATGGTCTGTACATACATGTAAAATTATTCAGCCTAAAACAGGGAGGCCATTCTGACACAGGCTGCAACATGAACGAACCTTGAGGACATTATGATGAGTGAAATAAGTCAGCCACAAAAAGACAAATACTTTACGTTTCTACTTATATGAGAGGCCTAGTGAGGTCACATCCACAGAGACAGAAAGTAGGATGGTGATTACTTACCAACGGCTGGGGGAGGGGCTGGGGAGTTGTTTTGCAACTTCAAACTTCAGTTTTGCAAGATGAAAAGAGTTTGGAGACGGATTGTGGTGATGGTTGCACAACAGTGTGAGTGTAATTAATACCACTGAACCGTACACTTAAAAATGGTTAGAAACTGGACTTCCTTTTGGTGCAGTGGTTACGAATCCACCTGCCAATGCAGGGGCACAGGTTCGATCCCTGGTCCAGGAAGATCCCACTTGCCGCGGAGAAACTGAGCCCGTGCGCCACAACTACTGAGTCTGCGCTCTAGAGCCCACGAGCCACAACTACTGAGCCCGCATGCCACAACTACTGAAGCTCATGTGCCTAGAGCCCGTGCTTTCTCCGCCACAGCTAGAGAAAGCCTGCGCATAGCAACGAAGACCCAACGCAGCCAAAAAATAATTATTTTTTTTAAGTCCTTATCTTTTAAAAAAATGGTTAGAAACATAAATTTTATGTTCTGTGTATCTTACCACAATTGAGAGAGAGAGAGAGACAGAGAGAGAGAAGGATAAGGAGAAGAGGAGAAAGGGGAGGGGGGGGAGGGGGAGGGGGAGGAGGAGGAGGAGGAGGAGAAGGCGGCAGCCTGGGTTAAATAGTCTTTATTAAAATCTCATTGTACACATTACACAGCCCAAGTGGTCTCTGCTGACAGTTGTGCATTAGTGCCCGAGTGTCTGCGGTGGGCACACCGGGCAGGCGGTCCCTGCAGACGCGGGGACGAGGCGCCACCTTCGAGAGGCCCCTGCGCGGCACACCTGCTTGTCTCCTGGGGCCGGCACAGCTCGCCCTTCCCTTCGGGGACACCGCAGGCTGACCACCGGAAGTATTTAAACAGCAACTGAAAGCTTTACAGCCATTTCTGGGAAAGTGGCAAAGGGAGGTCTCATTCAGGACTCAGCAACCCTTTTCACGATCCTCTGGCCCACCTCCCTCTGGGTGCCCCCAACGAGGTGGCAGCCACCCTCCGCCCTCCCCTCCTCCCAGCCCTGTCCCCCCTCTGCTCTGCCTGCACCCCTGCCTCCTCCCTCGTGATCTGGATCCCACACAGGCAGAGCCCCGCCAGCCTGGGCTGTTTCCACTTCCCTCAACCCGACGCGGCGGGGCAGCGCCAGCAAAGACAGACCTGCTTCACGCCGAATCCAGGCGCTGCGAGCCCTCAGCTGTCCTCCCCGTGCAGAGCACTCTGGGCGCGTCGTTTTGTTTTCCTCCAAGTGATGGGAGTGAGGTGCCACAAGCAAACTGCTCCAAGACCCCAGAGGCCGGGCGACAAGCGAGGCGACCGATGGCCCTCGCCTGGGGTGGGGGAGGAGCCGCCTGGCACCATGTCCTTCATGCGAGGACGGTGTCAACCTGCAAAGTCGCCCCAGACTCTTCCTGACCACGGCACTGGACTGAGCGCCCCTTGATGTCACCTGCCTCAAGGTCTCCATCCTGACCTCTCAGGCTCCAGAGAGCCCACTGCCTGCCCAGAAGCCCCTGTGGTGGAGCAAGCGCTCGGCCAGCTGCATTTTACTGTCAGACTGTAGAATGCCCTGTCCCTCCAGAGCCTTCGGATAAAGGAAGAAACATGATCACATCACAGAAAGCTCTCCTAAACCCCATCAGCCCTAGCGAAGGGCTCCAAGCCCTGAGGTGCCGTGACTCATGCCAGCCTGTACGTTCCCAGGCCCACTGTGGGACTCGTCTACCTTCCAAAGGGGTGCATGTGAGAACCTTCTAAGTCTGGGGATTCGTGAGTCGGAAGCCGGCCTGAGCCTTTGCTCAGGGTGTCTCCTCTCTGGGCTAAACGGGGGCACTCAGGTGAGACCCGATCCCGCTGGGTACCCTCCAACGGGTCACTGCTGGTTCACGTTGTTGCAACATCTTGCGACTCAAGGCCAAACCCAGAGTTTCTGTGGTTCTGGGTTTTCCATTTGATGTGGTTTTTGAAAATACAACTAATCCTTAAAGAGCATCTCTTATTTCAAACCACAGCTCAAGGCTATTTTCCAGAAGGAGGGTAAAATCTGCTCCCAGCTTCCTCCCCCCACTTTCATCTTAATGACCAGTTAACTGAACTTACTGCCCAGCTGAGCCAAGGTGGCAGAGCAGAGGAGGCGGAGAGAACTGTCCCTGTCCCCCACGTTCCCTCGCTGAGGCCTGTCAGACCCCAGGGTGGGTGGTGGTCCCCGAGCCACGGGCTGTGTGTGTCTCAGGCAGACAGGTGCCCCTCGGGCCGGGCTCATTCATTCTCTCTCCGGGCTTCTACCTTCCACTAAATGGGGAGCAGCAGCCCCCGATGAAAAGAGGAAGTAAGCGATATTGGCTGATGGCCAGGCAACAGTCAAAAGTTACCAGTTTGAATCTTCCCAATTCTCCGTCTTTGGATATTTGTTCTAAAAAGACACATTTTCCCTGTAAAGTGGTTTCACACCGGCCATTTGTCACAGCAAACGTGATGATGAAACAGACACCGAGTCTCAATTTCAAGTGTGCGTTTTCACAGTCACACTTGTGTGCAGTGTCACTGACGCGTGCCGAGCAGCAGCCCCAGGTCTTCCTGGCTGAGCTGAAGCGACGCCCAGTCCCACTGCCCAGGGGACCGTGAGCTCTGCACCCTCTCCATCAGGTTGCAGCAGTGTTGGGGAGGGCCTGGAGGGTGGCGGAGGTGCTAGCAGAGCACACACCCTACCCATGCCGTATCCAAGGTGACACCTGCCGTGTGTCCAGCCGGTACCTCGCCTTGTGTTGGGTCCTCGACAAAAACTCATTTCATCCTCACAACAATTCTGTGATACAGACCCTTCATTTTCATATGATCTCTGAATTCTGTGCTGACATTCCAGGTGGTAGGCATCTCCCCTGGATGCTTGAATTGTGTCGTTCCTGGGATCCGGGCAACTCTGGTCCCATAGTAAGGACGGGCTGACGGAAGGACCCATCTGGGCCTAAACTGCAGGGGAAACTCCTCCTAAGGGATGAAGGGGCTCAGGTGAACATGAAGGGCTCACAAGAAACGGGGCAGACTCCCAGGGATGGGGGGCTGAGTACACTGCCGAGTTCCTGCCACACGGGCTGTCGCAGCTCAGGCCCGAGGCACACACCTGGGGTGGGGTGGGAGGGCTCTTACGAGATGTCCTGGGCCACAAAGCCAGGAGCAGGAGCGCCCTGAGGGCCCGCACACAGGGCTGCCCACAGCGCTGGTCGGCCATGAGGAACGATCAGCACGTCCGCGGCCTTAGCATCAGTCACCATCCGATGCCAACGGTGCATCCCCGACGTGGCGCCAGCCCGGGAAGCGCTCCACGCAAAAGTGAAGGCAGAGGCTCAGAATTCATGCAGAAGCTTGGGACAAAGGAGTTGGGCGTCTAGTGCAGTCGCCCAGATGCTTTCTGAATGTTTCTTTGTGCTCCCCAGCGTCCACGGAGGCAAGTCGGAATACACCAGACACAGGCCTCCAGGGTCCGCACGCCCCACGGCGGCCTCCAGGCTCAGCTGCTCTCCGCTCACTCAAGCCAGCCCTTCCGCCGCCCTTTTGGGCATATTCCAAAAGAAATTTCTACTTTCTCTATTTTACACTTCACTTCCACTCCCAAAGAAACTCCGCGAGGGCATGTTCTCTGGGCGCCTGCACCCCTGGCCGCCCCATGCCCAGCTTCCCCAGGCTCGGTGCAGGGCCCCCCGTTTCTCGATGTGCCTTCAAGTGGGACCCAAGTCACTCGCACAGCTCTCGGGATGATGCCATCCGCATTCCTCGTCAAAGTGTAGCTTTGTTTTTCATCCGATTATAGAGATAACACATGCATTCAAACAAGACAGAAAAGAAGAAAAAAGAAAGCAGAGATCGCTTGGAATCCCATTTGTTCACGGCAAATTTTGCAAAGCCAAACCAGTATTTCTACTCTCTGCCATACTCACAGCCAATGGCAACTGAAGTAGCTTTGGTTTGGCCCCGGTTCTGTCAGTCGGTCTCTGTGGAGAGGACGCACGTGGGCAGCCCCGGGATGCAGATGGGCAGTGATGCCACCCCTGCCCCGGCCGTGCTGCCAGCATCCACTTTGATTCACAGAACCCGGGCTTGTGCTGCCAGATGTCTTCGGTTGCTCACATCAAATCAACAAGTTACAAACCTCAGGTGTTGCTGTGTGACCTTCACAGCCCTAGTTTATGGAGGCTGCTTTGTCCTCAGTGTCATCTGCTGTTCTCCCCAGGCTACCTCCCCCTGGCATGATTTACCTTCTGACACAGATAACTCAGCTCTTTTACAAACTTTCACTAAGACAGAATCTTCTTAGTCGCTCCTAAACCGAGAGGATTTTGCAAAAACAACAGGGTGTAAACTCTAAAGGAAGTTAATCCCAGCAGGGGAAGTTCAGTGACCTGAAATGGCCCAGCAAGCAGACCTCAGAAAATCACCTCCCACCAAGGTGACTGGACCTTAGGTGTAGAAACGGTGTCGCCCCAGCGACGGCATCAGAACCAGCTCTCCCAAAAGCAACTGAATGCAGCCAGGCTTTTGCACGACCTGTGAATTATGGGCCCCCCTCCTCGCAAGCATGCTTTTACAAGCATGACTTGGGCCAAAATCCCCATATGCCTGCTGTCAGGAGGAGGGGAAGGCGGGGAACGTCTGGGCTAGTGGATCAGGGGAGGGGGGGCACCTTGAAGCTTGGGAAGAGGTGGAGTCACACCCACTGTCCCCCCTCCCCATGTGCTAGGGAGAACGAATGCAAAGAGAGTGCGGTTCTCTAATTAAAACGCACATTTTCAGGACCTCCTTGGTGGTCCAGCAGTTAAGAATCTGCCTCCCAATGCAGGGGATGCAGGTTCCATCCCTGGTTTGGGGGAACTAAGATCCCACATGCCGCAGGGCAACTAAGCCCACACGCCACAACTACAGAGCCCACGCGCTCTGGAGCCCACAACTATAGAAGCCCACACGCTATAACTAGAGAGAAGCCCGCATGCCGCAACAAAGACCCAACGCAGCCAGAAATAATAAATAAATAAATAAATATTTTTTAAATTATAAAATGCATATTTTCCTGGAAGAGAACCACAGTCCAACCTGGTTTGGACTGGATCCCTTCTCGGGGCACTGCTGAGCAGAAGCACCAGGACCTGGGGGGCGGGCAGCTGGCCAGGAAAGAACAGGATGGGTCTGGAGTCTCTGGGTTTGGGAGGAGCCGGGAAACCCTGACCCCTCCTCTCCCCTTCTGTATCCACTCAATCACCAGACTCTGCCAACTCCAGAATCTGGATCCACCGCTGTCCCCTCTGCTCAGGCCACCATCACTCTCACAGGGTCAGAGCCGCAGCCTCTCCAGGGCCTTGGGGCTCCAGTCGTGCTCTGCAATCCATTCTCGACGCTGCAGCCGGGACGCTCCCTTGACTGAGACGTAGATGTCTGATGTCACCTACCTGCTCGATGCGCCGAAGTGCCCCCCACCCATTGCCTGCACACGAGGTACAAACGCGCCGCCTTCAGAGCACCTCTGCGTGTGCCCCAGCCCCCAGCCCCGCTTCTTCCCCATCCACACACAGCGCTCCTACCAAACCCGCCGCCATCCTGCCCTTCCAGAAAGGCGCCTGTGCCCCATGTCCCGGCCCCATGCTGCTGTCCTGTTCGGGTCCCTACACCATCTCTTTGCCTCACTCACTGCTCAAATCACCAGCTTGTCCTTCCTGATGCCACCTGGTTGGGTGATTGTGGTCAACGAGAGTTTCTTAACTCAGCTGCTCATGAAAATCTCCAGGAGAGTTTAAACAGAAACCGTACCAATGCCCAGCCCCCCTCCCCTGGAACAAGGAAGTCACCTCCCTGGGGTGCACCTGGACAAGGGGAGTCTGCCGAGAGCTGGGTGGGGACGCTGCGGCCCTGTCTGTGCTCCCCGAGGACCAGGCACTCTCTCCATCCCAGCGCTTATCAGACTATCGGCATCGCTTCTTCACACCGCCATTCCTAACATCATCCTTGCCGTGCTGTCCTAAAACCCATACTTCTCTTTTGGTTTTTTGTTTTGTTTTCGTTTGGTTTTTGTTTTGTTTTGTTTTGGCTGCGCCACAGGGCATGTGGGATCTTAGTTCCCCAACCAGGGGTCGAACCCGTGCCCCCTGCAGTGGAAGCACGGAGTCCTAACCACTGGACCGCCAGGGAGGTCCCCGTACTTCTCCTTTAATTTTCATGTTTCAAATTTGAAGGCAATGTCCATCTTCATCACCAAGCTGTCTTCCGAAGAGTGCCTGACCCACGGAGGGATCACACCAGGCGCTGCAGCTCTCCTCATGTCGGTTGTTTTGACTCAGGAAACAAAGCCACCAAGTGAGGCACATGTTGGGGTGTGTTTGCTGGAGGCTCGCGGGCTCTGGCTGCAGGTGCCAAAGCGCATCTGCACAGAAAGCCTCTGTTTGCCGAGGTTTGGACAGAGAACTGTTCCCGCCATTGTTTACGATGAAGAGCCTGCAAAGATTCTCGTGGGTTCCTCAACAGCGCCTGCAACTTGGCCTCTGCTGATGGCCGGGGATACTAAAGCCCTTGTTTTCTGAGCATGGCTCATAACATTGGCCAGAATCACTCAGGGCCAGTTAATCAGAAGGAAGAGGTGATAACAGCATCTTTACGATACGCAGTGATGTGATAAGATGCAGACGTAATGAGAACTCTTTTCTTCTGGGAAAGATTAAAGACATAAAATCCTGGCTTAGGAAGAAAAGACTCTTTGTGCCACTAAAACAAAGTGACCGGATGCCTTGATTTCGGCAGAACAGGGCCTGCTGCGTTGGGACTGGCCCCCCATCTGTGGTATTTGGAGTTATTTCCCTATGTTTTCTGGGTTTATGAGGCACCACTTAAAAGAATCTGAACTCTGCTGGGGCTGGCCTTCCTCCCCTGGGAAGCAGTGACCCCCTGAGAGACAGGACCGGGGGGCTGGGTCTTCCCGAACACAGGGAGGATACAGGGGGATGAGCCCTGAGATGCTCTCCTGGTGCCCATGTGTGGGGGCTGCAGCATCCCCATCAGTGACCCAGAACTAGCTCCCTGCTGATCCTCCTCCAGGGAAGTTGTTCTGGTTTTCCTCCCACAAGAGCCGTCAAGTGGACATCAACCACGCCAGAGGGATAGGAGAAAAATCCAGAGCTTTGGAACCACTGTCCAGGAAGAGAGTGTGTGTTTTTCTCGCCTAATTAGAGAGAAGAGGGGCGTTGGGTGGCTTCTCTCCTCTGGGTCACTGGCCACAGTGGCAGTGGGGCGAAGTCGGGAGTTGGAGGACCAGGGATCAGCCACTACTGACCAGCCACCTGGCCTGTGATTTCCCGTCTCTGAACCCATTCTCAACCTGTGAACTTAGAGCATTGGATGAGGGGCTGACACTACATCCCTGTAGGAGGATTCTATCCATCACAGTTGACAGTGGGTCTCCAGCACCTTGCATGGTGCCTGTCACATGGAGGACCTTGATAAAAATTGCTGAATGAAATAAGGAATGCCTGTAGGAATAAAACAACCTCTAAAAGTCCCCTGTGCCCTAAATTCTGTGATTCTTACCAGGTTTTTTTTGAAAATCACTCAGCTTGCAAAATTTGTACTGAACCCAACCCCCAGTAACTTTGTTTACTGTCCAACGAGTCCGTGAAATCTGCCTCAATGCTGAGGCCTCTGTGGGGGTTCCCAGAGAAAACCAAGCAAAATTAAGCCAAAGGGAGAAATGGAACACACTTAACAGCTCCCAGTGTCTAGGCCCTATGAGACGGTAGCACACTCTAGGTGTGGAGACAGAAAATATGGTCTGAAACGCACTTTTGCCAAAAGCAGGGTTTTTTGCATTTGGATAAGCTGGCTTGATCCCTCTGAGACTCAGTTTACCCATCTGTGAAGTCGGATAACAATGTCATAACCACACAGACTCACACACACACACACACACACTCACACAGGGTTGTTTTGACGATTAAATGAGAAAATATTTGTGATCATATTTGATAGCAAAAAATGCAATCACATGTCATTCTTTACTATTATACAGACGGGTTGTCTTCAAGACTGATCTAAGTGAATGGGGCGTGAACGGCACTGACCCATGCGGCCTTGAGCTCTCACTGTCAGACGCCCTCGCAGCGCTGCCACTTTAGAATTGTTGAACATCAAACAATCTCCCGGAATAACATATTGATGTTTTTAGTATCCACAAATGAGGAACATGTGGGTTCAATTTCACTACATATACAACCTATGACTGCAGAGAACATCCCGGGGAGGGAATGTGAGGCTGGGGAGAGCCCTAAGGTTGACAAAAATACAATAATTCAGAAGAAAGGAAAACTAGTATTAATGAGTGCATGGTCTTGGCCAGATGCTAACAGTCATCATCTCCCCTAACCCTCACAACACCCCACGGAAAGTGGACTGCTTTCCCTCATTTATAGGGAAGGCAACAAAGTTCAGAGAGGGTGAGTTACTTACGGGAAGTCACAGAGCGCACCAAAGCTCAGACTCAAATGAACCCCAGTCTGACTGAGGCTGACGCCCCCGAATTCCCCTCTACCACTCCCCGCCTCGCCAGAACGCTCAGCACAGTATGGGGTCACCACTGCCTCTCTGCACATAAATGACACCTTTCTCAGAAAATGCAGACTGTCCCCCACGGGCTCTGTGGACCTTAAAAGATCTGGAGGCTGATAAGTTTCCTTAGTCCCAGCTGGGAATAATCCAGAAGATGGCCTCACTCTGAGAATTAATGCCAAGGGCCGCTGCGCTGATGCTGAGTCAGAAACATGTCCAAGTGCGTTTGCTTATTTGGTAAATATTTACGGACCCCAGGCTCTCGGCCTCATCCCAGCCCAGCTCGTGAAAACACCATATTTGGGAGCTTTACGTTGAAGCAGAGAATCTTTGATAAACAGTGTGGAAATGACCATGAAATGAACTAGGGCTTCTTGGCTCTAGTGAAAGAATCTGGTGAATTCTCCCTGTCCATTTCCAGGAGGGCACTGCCTGGCCGTCTTCCCATGGGAGCGAGAGAGACTTGACCCCTTGTCCAGCCGTGTCAGAGTCTTTCCAGCAAAACAGGGCGACACACCAGTCAAGGCCTGCAAGGCGCTGGCCAGCAGATGGCGAAGACCCCCTGCTCTGGGGCCCCGGGCCGCCCACCTCCTTAGACCCACAGCCAGAGTAGACACCCAACCTTCTCAGAATCCCTAGCAGACTGAGCAGGAGACGTCAGGCTGAGTCTCATCGCTAGCACTCGTAGGGACGTCCTTCTCTTTTACCCCTTGCCCTCTTGTTACTTACCATCTGGGCTGCCAGGAAGCCACACGAAACGTCTTCAGGACCTTGTGCATCTCTGGGTTCCATGACCTGTGTCTACATCCTTCCTACCTATAAATGTCCTGCACTCAATAAACGTTTCTTGAATCCAGCCGAGGACGACTACACCCAGCACAGAGAATGTGGTTTTTCAGGGACCCTAACAACCAAACCATTTGAAATTAAAATATTTTGAATTTAAAATATTTTGATGCCTTGACTTTTTCTAGTGCAATAAATTTAAAACATACAGGTTTGGTTTCAAACGGACACACTGGGGTTTAGGATTAGAGATTTTGTGCTGCTGCTTGGTTGCATTTTTTTTTTTTTTAATGACATTGGTTCCATTCGTGGTTGGGTAAAAAACGAATATTGGATTTCAGCTAAGTGTTCAGTGAACGAGCACAGCCCACGCCAGGTCTCACAGCCCAGATGCCACGTCACCTGTGGCACCTCAGGCTGGGGCACCTCGGAGTGTCAACAACACTTTTAGGGAAAACCACCAGCCAGGATACAGCTCCCATTCTTGGCCAACTTCATTTCTATGTCATCTTTACCCATCATGTATTAATACGTTTCACACGTGTTTATTGAGCACCAACTATGTACCAAGCGCCATGCTAAGCACCACTGGGGTACGACGATGAAATAAAACATGGATCCGCCCCAAGTCACCTACAGGACAAGCGTAAGTAAAAGGAAATTGTTAAAGTCAAGAGATTGACACTGCAAAAAATGTTTTTATATAATAATAAAGGCAAGGACAGGTCCTTGAGAAACACCTGCGTGCAGAGGGAGGAGAGACCCCCGGAACCCCCCTCCTTGGGGTCTGACTTCCTCCATCCCACGCAGGACAGGCCTCGCTCGAGGCTCAGGAATGCTCGGACATGAAGCAGGGCCGGGACAAGGGCCAGTGCCCATCTCGGGGCCCGACGGTCAGCACAGGAAAGAGGTGCCAGGTCCGCTGGGAAGCCCAGGACCAGCTCTGCGGGGACGGACCGACGTTAGAAACCTGCCCGGCGTCAGGAGGCTGGAGCCAGCTGCCTTGGAGATGGCTGACCAGGTTAGTTACCGGGTCAAGTTGTTGACCCTACAGTAGCTGAAGCCCAGGCTGTGTTTGACATGTGTCGATTGTAACCCCAGACTCTAAGGGGCTGCTGACAAGATCTTCAGCAGTCCCTGCACATACTTCCCGCGCTGCCCCTCTCTTACTCTCAAACCTCAACCCGAGAGAAAGGCCAGCCCCTCTGTCCCAATGACAAGGACGCGTCTAGACCGACCGGCGCACGCAGGGCGGATGGCAAAGACAACACCACTGGTCCACGGCCCGCCTGCCCCAGCAGCCGTTCCCATCCCTTCTAGGACAGGCTTCCTGCCTGGGCGTCACCGTTCAATCGGAGTGAGAGAATGAATGAGACCAACAAGATGTGACAGCAGAGGCCAGGACCGGCAGTGGCATCATCGGGACCTTAGTGAAACGTCACCAAACGGCTGTGACCATCCCGTAGCGACCACAGGGCTTCGTGCCAAGTGTTTGCTCATTTCTAAACCATGGGCAGGAGTTTTAAAACAGGACCGTCTACCCCGTGTAACCACCTTCTGGGGAAATCGTTGGAAGTGCTGCCTGACGTCTCCCTCCCAGGTTTCACGTGTTTAAAACACATCACATGTGTTCATTCTCCGGCAGGAATTCTCAGTAAGATTTTCTTCACTTTACATCATGTCAAAATGCAAACATTAAAAGAAAAACTTAAGACTGAGTAATGCTGGCAATGCCGCAGGGTCAGAAGGAGACTGGCGGGGTGAGGCTTGAGGTCCGCGTGGGTGACCTGACGGTCGAATCGGGTCCCCTGGGCACTAAGCGGACCCCAGCGGGCGCCCAGGCACTGGGAGGCTCCAACCACGAGCACCATGAGTCACCGTAAAGCCCACGGGTTTCCTGAAGGCAGGCAAACAAAGGGCTGTTCTTTCGCATGTTTTTGTTGGACGCCCAAGTGTCTCCAAAAAAGGATGAGTATCTCTGAGTAGATTAACACTAAGAAAAAGTCAGGATTAAGGAGACGCAAACAATCAGGGAGGCTGTATAGCTAATGATCTGCAGCAGCTTAAAGGCTCAGACTGACAAGCTCCCGGCCACCAAGGACTCCAGGGCCAGTGGTCGCCGGGCTCGTGGAGGGAGCAGAGGGGGATACACGGGGGCTCCGGGACAGCCACCAGCGCGCTCGGAGGACCTGGAGCTGACCACCCCCGCCCCAGCCCTGCCCCTCTCAGCCCTGTTCGCCCCGTCAAGCCTGTTCCACAGTTTCTTTTCTGAAGGAGTCTCTTTGATGCAGCCTGGTTTTGTGTTCGGTGACATGAAAGAGATATGCTGATTATCAAAGGCTCCACACGCTAGCGGAGGAGGCCTGGGGGATGTAACTTTATCCCTTCCTCAACGTCTGCATCCTCCCGCCGTGCAGGCTGCCCTGGTGAAGTAGCACAGCCTTTCCCCCACCGGTTCCCATCAGATGTTCATCTGAGTGGGGAAACAAGAGTTCATACCTGAAGCTTGTAGGTCACACTCAGGCGCACACGCTCCACAGAGCTAAAAGCCACAAATGCTGAGAGGAAGCTGACCCCGTGGCTCCCGAGGCCTCGGGTCTGGGTGGAGAATCCTCTCTCCCGGCAGCATCCAGGCCCCTTCTCCGCAGGGCCCTCCGACGGAGAGAGCCTGCTACCTGGTCCCTCGGAGACCTGGGCCGTTTAGACATTTGAGACGTAAAGTGCGTGGCAGCAGGGGTGTGAAGGAAATCGGCACAGTGACCACAGCACACAACCACAAAAGTCTTGTTAGGATGTATCTTTCCAGGCAAAAACGCTCAACCTGTAGCACCAAGGGAAAACCGGGGGAACAGAACAGTACTTGCGGAATGACTTCAGTTCTGTAAAAATAAAACAAGCTGAGTGGAGCCCACAGAGGAAGGTCTGAGATGAGCGATCCCAGCCGGCAAAAAGGGACCTGGACAGGATGTCCTTCAGGCTCCCTGTGCTTACGTATCTTTTCCAACTTGTCCACAAAGTGCATTATTTCCTTAAGTTTTCAAAGTTTAGGATTTAACCAACGGACGCACAGTAAGGAAAAGAAAACCGTCGTTTCAAAGAAAACGTCCGAGTGTGTAGACAGAACGTGGCCACACCCACAGGGATCATTTAAATCACTTTTCATGTATTATTTTAAAGCACCAATAACATCACAGATGTCTTCATACCAGCTCATTCACCTGCTGGGTCACCCTCCTCGTGGCACCAGCAGCAGCAGGAGAAATCTCACGTCAGCTGTGAAAGGGAGGGAACAAAGTACCGTCACTGTGGGCCTCAAAGCCGTTTTCTGTCCAGCTCTGTGTGGAGGGATGTCAGGACCACACAGCTTTGTGGCTCTCGTTCTGGGACTAAACAAGGTGATGGAGGGAAGCCGTCAGTGTGACTCTCCACACACACGTGCTTCTCGGTTCCACGAGCAGCTGTGAGGGACCTGGGAGCCGTCCTGCCTCACAGCCAAGTCCTCTGCTGACCCTTAGCCTTTTATGTTTGGGGGGAGGGGCCTAAGCTTCAAACCTGCAGTGGAGGAACGTGGGGTCAGACAGCCCCCCTCCACGGTCTCACTGAGACACCTGAGGGTAATCTGAGAACCCGGTGTAACAACAGAAGGACACAGGCCCCTGGGGAGAAACCCGAGGAGACTCAGAGCAAAGATGGTTAATGGACAGATGAGGGTCTTCTGACCCCCTGAGGCCATCCTTATGAGACCAGATGAAAAAGGAAGTATTCGCTGGGGAGTGTGAGAGTCACAATTTGACTAGAATTTCTTGTCATCCAGAAAGTCTCTCTCTCTTCCTCCTGCTCTCCCCGCTTCCCTCTCTCTCTCTCTCTCTCATACACACATTCCTGATGCCCACACTGTCCTCATTCAGCAGCTGTTTGGAGAGGCTGCATCTCTGTGAGTCCTGAGCCCCCTGGCCATCCCCACATTAAAGCATCCACAGACCCATAAACAAGCCCAAATCCTACAGGCCTGTCTAGGCCGCTGGGCCCAGGATGTCTGATTTCCCAGACGTGTGCACCAGTAGATTTACTGCAGTGAGAATGGACGTTGCAAAGAGCACTTTTCTCACCCCAGTTAAACGAATATTTGGTCTCAGGCCCCTGGAGCAAAACACAGCCTTGGCGTCTGTTGAGGGACCTTGAGAATAGAAGAGTCAGGTGTGGAATTGGAGCCGAGCAGAAAAAGAAGGAGACGGAGCTCATTTCTCTTTTGCTTGAGCTTCTCTAAACTCCCTCTTTGCCCTCCTGACCCTAAAAAACACACCTGGAGCCCAGGGCCTCCCCCTCTCCCCTCTCTCCTCCCCCCTCCCCTCTCTCCCTTCCCTACTCCCCACCTCCCCTCCCCCTTCCCCCCCCAGGCCCCACCCCTGCCTCCTTCACACACAGGGTCCAGGTCTCCCCAGAAGCCCCTCTGGCCCCGCAGCATCAGCTGGACACGGAATAGCACTGTCCCAGCTCCTCTGCTCTGAGGGGGTCTGGCCAGAGCAGAGACACTCCCTTCGTGGGCTCAGGGCTCTGCATTCCTTCACTAAACCCCCAGCTCAGAGCAGGGGTTCTCTGGGCCCTTCTGAGGCCGAGGCTCCTGGGCCTGCCCTGCTCCCTGGAGCAGTCCGGTGTCTGTGGGGGGCCCCCCTGCCCTCTGCCCAGAGGCCCCGGGCGTCTGCTGCCTTCTGCTGCCCCCAGGAGGCCGACAGCAGAGACCTGGAGTGCAGGGCCCTCACCTACCCACCAGCAGCCCGTCAACTGCTGCAGCTGCCTGCGTCCCTTTAGAAGGTCAGCAATGCTCGGATGGACCGCAGGCCAAGCCACACAACCGCACACCAACTGGCCAAAGGGGTGGCCCCTGTGGTTGCTTCTCCTCAGGAAGCTCCCTGTAGAGAAGAGGATGCACAAAGCTACCAAGCAAGGGAGCCGGGCCTGGTGCTGGCCTCTCCCATCGTGGCCAGGCCCTACCTGAGCTCCCTGAAGAAGACAGAGCCCCTGACACGTTCTACCTGCTGGGACGTGATGTGAGGTGTGCCCGGCAGTGCGGGGGCCCCTGACAGAAGGAGCCCCACACACAGGGCCGCCACACGCGATGCAAGACGCCCACACGAGTAGAGCTCAGATTCACAGCCAGTAGTGTTTTGGTATAAGTACATCTCAAATGTTTCATGGGATGCACTTATACTAAAAACTAGTCATCATTAACCTGAAATCAAATGCCCCTGGGCATTTGGTTTGGGGGGAGTTTTGTTTGTTTTTTGTTTGTTTTGGGGGTTCGTTTGTTTCCAAATCTGGCAACCCTCTTGCCATGTCAGCACCCCACCTTAGCAGGACTCGTGCCCTGAAACACCTGCCCCACATCTGTTCCCCAGCAACGTGGTCACACGGTGACACGCAGCTGGTACCTTCTGACTGAGGGAAGCAAAGCGAGCTCAGACCCTCCAACTGGAGGAGGCCTGCCCGCGGGGGGTCCTTCTGCTCGAGTCAGTCACCTTAGGACAAGGACACCAGCTGGCCTTGGGAGTTGCCTCTTATCTGATCCCAGCTGATATTTTTTTCAAAGTCAGAGATGAAAAACACTTCTAAGGCCCCATGTCTCCCAAACATCTGTTGCACATTTTCTTTGGCTTTGATTTTGTCTTAATCTTGTATAAGGGCTCAAGCGTGCCTTTGACTATCTGATTTGGGTTCTAAGCCGGTGGCTTTCTGGAGCTGGTATTTCTCTCTAGATAAGAGAGAGAACACCCACCTTTGTTTCCAAAGTCCTCTGAAGCCCATTGCGTCATTTCATCTTCCTACCCTGGGAGACAGCCCGGCCCACAGCAGCAGGCCTCCACCTGGGTGGCACACTGGAATTACTTGGGGGTGTTATAAAACACTGATGCCCATACCACACCTAGGACCAGTGACACAGAACTCCTGGGGGTGGGGACCCAGGTGTCAGTGTTTAGCCAGGTGCAAACCAGCCGAGAACACTGGTCCAGAGCAGACGGTCTCAGATGTGGTCCCCGGCTCCATAGCACCAGCTTCCGTAGGAACGTGTGAGAGATGCCTGCCCCGGGGCTGCGTCCCCAAGCTACTGAGCCAGAGACCCTGGGCTCGGCTCGTCCGGTGATGACTCCGACGTACATGGACGTTTCAGGGCCGCTGGAGCGGAGGAAAGCACGGGTTTTGTAAAGTCAAACAATCTGGCCCCAGTTCCAAGCCTAGAGCTACCGCCAAGTCCCTCTCAAAACTCAGCTTCCACATCTGCACCGTGGAGGTGATACCGTCTGTCTCCTCCGTGGAGCCTATGGAGAGATGACATGAGACGAGGGCACAGCTGTCTAAACACCCTGCAAAGGCCAGTCCATGCAGTCCATGCCAGTCCTGAGCAGCACAGCCTCCGCATCCCAGGTGGGGACACTAAAGGCTTGGACACTTGCCCGAGACCCCACCAATCTGGTGCGGCGGGGCTGAGATCTCGGCCAACTGGTCTTTGCTTTAACCTGTGTGTCGTTCCCTGCGTGACACTGGTGCCCATTCTGAACTGTTAGTAACAGCGTGTCGAATCCACACAACCGGCTCAGAGGGTGACACACCATAGCCTCACCCACACGAGGAAATGAAGGCAACCGTCACCACCATCAACCCCAGAACTTTTTCCTCTTCCAAACCGAGACTCTGCCTATGACATGACCCCCCAGCCACGCCCCCCAGCCCCTGGCGCCCACCATTCTCCTTCTGTCTCTGTGAGTTGACCACTCATGGTGGACTCATGGAGCGTTTGTCTTTTTGTGACTGGTTTATTTCACGGATCATAAGGTCCTCCTGGTTCATCCATGTTGTAGCAGGTGTTAGAATGTTCTTCCTTTCTAAGCCTGAGTAATATTCCATTGCATGAATAGGTCACATTTTGCTTATCTGTCAGTGGACACTTGGGTTGCTTCCGCCTTCTGGCCTTCGTGAATATTGCTGCTATGAATGTGGGTGTACAAACATTTCTCCAAGACCTGAATTTCATTTCTCTTGGGTATATACCCAGAAGTATCTTCTTTAATTGGTGATTTTTATAATGGCTGAAAAACGAATAAGCATTGATGTGACTTCCTTTTGCACAAGAAAACACACAGTGACCTTTAGTGAAATGTGAAGAAGTGTGTTAAATTCTGTACATATGTGTGCTCATATGTTCCATCTATACCTCCATAGACTGAACAGGTGTTCAATAACTGCTGATTTTCAGTAGCCTGAGAAGTTGTCTAAAATTCTGTGAAAAAGCAGTCTTGTCTTTTCTAACCTTTGCCTCTTCTCTTAGCATGAACATTTTAATTTAATCAATGAGGGAAATTAAAACTACAAAATCTAATACTATGTTCACTGTCCACGTGGATGATTTTTTTCAATTGTGGTAAAAAACACATAACGTAAGATTTACCAACTTCCACACTTTTAAGGGCACAGTTCGGTACATTCAATATATTCACATTGTTGTGCACAGAGCTCCGAAACATTTTCATCTCGCAGAACTGAACCTCTCTCCCCATTAAACAACTCTACTCCCTCCTCCTGGCAACCAATATTCTACTTTCTGTTTCTATGAATTTGACTACCCTTGATCCCTCATACAAGTGGTATAATTTTTTAAATCAAACATTAAACAAAATCTCTAGGCCATAAAGAAAACTATCTATTTGTTGACCATTAACCATTGTGTATACATGCACGGAGTGCTTTTTTTTTTTACAAAACTCTCATTTGCTAATGATTTTAAGAATGCTAACTTGCCCTGAAAGAGAACTACTCAATTTTAGTCAATATTTGATAAGCAATTAAAGGTTTTATGACAGAGATCTATCTACCTCAAGCACTAAAGGGAAGTTATTTTGAGAAACACCAGCTATGGTTTCAGATTTCTTTAGCAGTTGGTACGTCTTGGCCAGAGCTGGCCTCCCTTTCTGTGGACCAGCTTACGGAGCCTGGAACACTCACTCCTGGCTAGATCTCTTCTCACTGACTAAGATTTCTGTAGGATTCTTGCAAGAGACCGGTGGGCGAGCAGAAAAGTAAGTTGACTATCTTGCAGGTAAGGTCACGATGCTGCCCTGGCTTTGTTGAATCCCAAGTTAAAAACTTCACTTGTAGCAAAGGTGACTTTCTGAAATGCCAGCTAAACCACTTGAATGTTGAACAAGAATACACGCAAACATCAGTTCAATGTCCTTGCCTTGAGTATTAACTTTTTAGTTTACATAAGCATTCTCTTTAAATGAATATAGGACAAATTATGGCCGTATCTATAGACCCTGGATAAACTGGATTGACCAAGTCCATGCTCACTGCAACTCCTGCTGTTTCCCGTCTTCTACCCTGGACCACACAGCAGGGCCTTCCCCAGCCTGAGCGCCCCTCCCAGTGGGCTTCCTCCCTCTCAGGGTCCCTCCCCACCCCCACCAGCCTGGCTTCCCCTCCCCCACTTCTTAGATCCTCAAGGATGCAGATGCCTTCGAAGCCGGCTCTTATTCCTTTGTGTCATGCTGTGCCACGCATATCAGATGGTAGAGGGACATTCAATGTCTTTGCAAAATGGTCCTCTTTTCCCTTTCCATTCTTTCTCTTCCTCCCTATCACTTCCACTCGCTGGTCTACGCTGGCCCCTCTGCCACTGGCTGGTCTACACTGGCCCTGCTGGCTTCCAGGGATCCCTGCTTACCAATGAACGAGTCAACTTCGTGCTACTGATGTCTACTGAAGGCCTGCTAACAGCAGCCCAACACAAGAAAATGAAAAGAAGGGAACTGGACCAGATCTAGTGCGTCACCAGGTGGCCTTCGTGACCATCATTTCTCCTTCCCGGGTCAGGTCATCTATTGATGCATACGGTGCCACTGTGGGAAGAGCTCCAGCCAGGACTCGGGACATGGGCGTCGGGTCAAAGATGTGACTTTGCCCCACTTACCCTAACAAGTGAGGCTGATTCTGTGGTGCTGGCAGGAGATGGGAGGCTCCTGCATCAGAAGTCGGGGCTGCTCAGGACACAGTGTCCTCACTGGGCCTCTATGAGAGAGTGAAGTAGATAGAATTATTTCCATTTTAAAGACGACCCAACTCAAACACCTAGAGGCTAAAGGATGTGCCCAGAACTAGACACTTAGCAAGAGGCAAAGCTGGAATCAGACCTGGGTCTCCTGCCTCCTGGTCAAATCCATTACATACCTGTCTCTGAATCCTCCATAGTATTGTAGGAAATGCCTGAATAATCTGGTCAAAGAAGGAAAAGAAAACTAACTCAATTACTTTAAAGAAGTCCAGGCTGATGGAGATGTGCACCATATACATAGCTAGGAAGGCAGTAAGAAAGTAGATAGGTGGATTGATGGGTAGGAAGGTAAGTAAGTAGATAGGTAGGTAAGTGGATGGGTAGGTAAGTAATTAGGCAGGTAGGGAGTGGGTAGGTAAGTAGGAAAAATAACACATGCACACATATCCACAAACATTGGAGGCAACTTGGAAAATTAACCACAATATACAACAGGAAAATGAATAATAAAAACAGAATCAGTCAGTTTGAAGGAGCAAACAAAGGGATACCACCAGGCACCGGGATGTGGCAGGTGCTGCTACTGGGGATGAATTCAGTCCTGAGTCCCCTGTGACAGTACAGGACATACTTGTCACTGTCAGTTCAACAGAAATTTCATTTGGGGAAAGAAGCCTTTCTCCGCCTTACAGGTTCTTATGAAAAGGACTTCGGATAACACGATAAATTCCTCCCTCGTCCTTCTATAAAAGACCCAGTTTTGTTCTTCAAAAGTGCATTTCTGTGTCAGCTGCCCTCTGTAAAAGTCAAAGAGGTGACATTAAATCTTACTTTTTGGGTTGCTTTTCTGTGGGGAGCTAAGGTAACAAGGTCCAGGAACATAGCTTTCAGATGATCTAACTCAGAGCCATGGGCATGGGGTCTTGCGCCCTGTTTTCCGTCCTTAATATCTATCCTCCAAGACAGGAAGAGCTCTGAGCGAGTGGGCATCCCACACCCCGTAAACATCCCAAGTGAGGAGCTGCAGACGGACCAGAGTCAGATACCCAGGTGTTAAGAAGCCAGGCAGAAAAAGAGAAGGTAAAAATCAAGAGAGACAATAACAAGGGCCGTAAATGGAAGATTCTAGATAGGGTCGTGTTTTTATAGTCCCTGTGAACGAATAGACACTAATCCAGGTGCCAATGACATCAGCTTCTCAAAGGCCTTCCTTCTTGCATCCACTTGGCAGTTTCGATGTTAACAGCACATCTCATTTCCGTGCGTTTTTGTAGCTGGTTTACCTTCTTGAGCCTCTCACGGCCATTGTCTGTTTGACCCTATTCTCTGCCACCCGCCTGCTCACTCTGACACGTTTTCATTCTGTGGAAACACGTTTCCTTTTCTATTCCAGCCACAACCCAGACCAGCAGGTGTGGTCTCTGAAAGAAGGAATGAGGAAAGAAGGTGCGAATTGAGTCGTGCTTGAATAAATGTATATCCAGTCCAACAAATATTTATTGAGCGTCTGCCAGGAACCGTGCTGGCGTCACGCTTTCAGAGACGAATAAGGCAAGTCCTACCCACCAGGGAGCCCACGAGTGAATAGAGAAGCGTGTGCTGTGGGTCCACAGTCCTTAACAGGGAATCAAGCCCTTCAGCAAACCCATAACCACCCTTTCTGTGGTGAGGTCCGCAACAGACTGGAAAGGCTCATTCAGTGCAGAGTAGCGGACAGTGATTGCAGAGGGACAGGACTGCCTACTCAACAGTTCCACACTCCAGTTCCTTGCTGATTTAGTCTTCTTCTGTGTATTTATAGTAATATGTTCCATAAAATATTATTTTACTCAGTACATTTAAACATTTGATCAGCCCTGAACTTCCTGTCTGGCCTTAGGTTGAGCATTAGGCCATTTCAAGCTTCTCACAATTTTATTAAGTGGATAACATCGCCCTTTTCCATTTTTTTATTCCACAGGGCAAACGTCTTAATGGCTTTATTTGCTCATCTTGGGGTCTTTGCCCATCCAAAAGTCTAAAATACATCATAAACATTGTAAGACATCCTAAATATTTTAAGTCATTGTTGATATTTTTTAAAAGATTTTTTTGATGTGGACCATTTTTGAAGTCTTTATTGAATTGGTTGCAATATTGCTTCTGTTTTATGTTTTGGTTTTTTGGCCGCGAGGCATGTGGGATCTTAGCTCCCCAACCAAGGATCGAACCCGCACCCCCAGCATTGGAAGGCGAAGTCTTAACCACTGGACCACCAGGGAAGTCCCACTGTTGATATTTTTCAGATGACTCGGCCTTTCAATATTTTTGTTTATTTTAGGGACCTGTTTCACCACTGGCCACATCCTCTCTGAAGCAAACATTTAACTCTAACTCATTTGCCTAACAGGGGGCAAGCTTCAAAGAAACAGAGATATCTAATCATTCACACCAAGTTCTTAGTTTTTCCTTTACAGACATACCTATCGATGTTTGACTTAATTGAGCCCTAGGGCTTCCCAGGCTCAAGCAGACCTTACCTGGAGGCATCTCCCAGAACACAGCCAGTGTCAGGCTTCTGGGATGCTTCAGAGGTGAAGACAGCCATGCATTAAAACAAACTTTGTATCATTGCCGGGCGAACGCTTTTGACTGCTAAATTTTAGAGCATAACACCAGTTTTCTGTAGCTCTTCCCAGAGATCAGAAACCAAAAACCGTGCCATGCTTTTGTTACTGTCACCTCTGCAGGGGTTATTTGTGTCTTTCTCCTGCAGACGTCCTGACCCAGCAGGTGACAAGTCCCAGAGCCCCTCTGCATCCAGCCGAGCACTTGCATATTCACATGTTGGTGACAGGGACTGTCTTCCTGGCAATCAGGAAGGAGTCCACCTTAGCTACTCCTGCCTGCACGAGCGAGCATTTACAGAAGACTCTCCACGGACTAAAACTGCGCTGATCCTGGTGTACACGTTAGTGAAGGCGAGCCCTAGAACAAGGCATATAAACTGAGGATGGCAGTAGCCCACTGGCTCAATGACCACAGGGGGCAGATGCCAGGACACCGAGGGGAAGGCGGTGACTACTCCGTCCTGAGGACTTGGCGAGAGCGGCAGAGATGGTGACCTCTGAACATCTCTGTTCAAAGAGGGGAGGAGTAAAGTCGTGTACAGGGTGTGGTGGCTGGAAAACAGGACGCAAGAGTCTAAGTGTGCGAACTTGTGTAGAGACACCAGTGATAAGTGATAGAAGCCAAGCCTTGAGTCCAGGTCTCTGCAACCCTTCCACAACCCAGAGAGAAACCTGTGCGCAGCGTCGCGAAGTCTACAAAGGACGGGGCACCTCAGACATCATGAGCATCGGGGTCCAGCAGAGGAAGCAGGGCGTCCACGGTGAGTGGGCAGCAGGGTCCCCAGCCCACTCCCTCTGCCCCATCCTGCACAGGATTCCTGAGACCATCGAGGAAACATCCCTGCTCACACCCAGACTTTCAGCTGCACGTACTGTTTCCTTCCTCCCCTCTCAGTCCCCTCCTGTTGGGACTAATGACCCTGAAGATGGGGGGAGGGCTACCCACCTTCGCACGGCCTCCCGGGCCCTCACAGACCCCTGATACTCAGGGCCACCAGCCCTTGGGTACCAGAGGATGTAGGAACCTGACAGAAGCGGAAGAGCCATTGACACAGAGCCCTGTGCCTCACATCTCACAAAATCTTCCATGAAAAGAGCTCCCTTGGCTTATGGCTCCACCCACACCCTCCCAAGAGAGCAGCCTCGCCCAGGGGCAGATGGGATCAGATGCCACATCCTCCATGACCCTCATCTCTCATCCTCACCCCTGGCCCCAGCACCCAAACCGAAACCAACACCACCTCCTCCAGGCAAACACACAAGCGCCAGGCACATCCTCATAGGGATAAGTGTCCAGAGAGGCCACTGCACCATTAACCAGCAAATAGCCACGTCTGGAATTCCAGCTCAAGCAATCCAGCCATGTACATGTATATAAAAGTATACATATATGTATAAGAGGATATAAAGGACACAGAAGGATAACTAAATATATAAGGCAGAATATGATAAATGTCAAAAGAATTTTTGGTGAGAAAGCAATCTTAACAGAATGCTTTCCAGGGCAAGTGGAATGTAAGCAAGAACTTAAAGACACAGAAGCAAAGGCTTGTTTATGCAGAACGCCAGTGCTTCCCAACCAGAGCACTTCTCACACAAATTTGTACTTGTCTATTTACTTCTCTGCATCTTCCAGTAAACCTGAAGATCCATGAGGGAAGGTCTTATGTATGTTTTATTCAATATTGTAACCCAGAAGGCTTTCAGAGTGTCTGACCCGTAGTAGGTATGCAGTCAATATTGGCTGGCTGGCTGGATGGATGGATAAATGGATGCTTTCTTGGGTGAATACATGAGTGGATAGGAAGATGGACATGAGAACTGCAAGGACAAAAGATGTTCTTCATGTGCATCAAGATGGAGCCTTGGGGCTTCCCTGGTGGCGCAGTGGTTGGGAGTCCACCTGCCGATGCAGGGGACATGGGTTCGTGCCCCGGTCCGGGAAGATCCCACATGCCGCGGAGCGGCTGGGCCCGTGAGCCATGGCCGCTGAGCCTGTGCGTCCGGAGCCTGTGCTCCGCAACGGGAGAGGCCACAACAGTGAGAGGCCCGTGTACGGCCAAAAAAAAAAGATGGAGCCTTGCTCACTTTCCTTGACACTTTTCCAAAACTACTTATCTATTTAACGTTCCTTGGAGAGTACAGGTGTAACAAAGTACAGGAAATTGTAATCACCACAATTCCTTTTTAGTGAGAGCACCACTTGAATGAAGTAGAAGGGACAGACGGTGTAAGGAGTGAGACCTGGGGAGTCTATATGCAGAGTCACTACTTGAGCAACAACAGTGGAAAATGCCAAGTGGGCCACATCTTCATTTTGAAAAAAGTTATGGACACTCAGCTTGGAATTTCTTAGGCAACGATGCAGCATAGGGGAAAACCCCAGAATTAGAGTCTAAACATCTGGGTTTAAGCCTGCCACTTACTTGCCTTAATATAATGGGCAACTCACTCAATCTCTCTGGTGCTTTAGTTACTGCACCTGTAACCAAAGAGCAGTAATAATAGTATGCAGTTAGTCTCCCAATGGGTAAGAGGGTTACAAGAGCTCGTGAAGGTGAAAGCTCTCTGTCAACGGGCAGGCACCTTACAAATGCTGCTGTTCATAGTCAAGCCTTCCACCAACCCGTGGACATAGAAATGGCACAGAGCATCCTCCTTACCCACATCCAAATTAAACCGAGACACAGGACATCCAACTCATTTACCACATGTGCTGATGCCACATAAAGCCATGAAGGACTGGCCACCATCAGACTCTGCCCCATGCCTGCCGGGGCTCCAAGTGCCAAGCGGTGGCCAGCCAGGACCTTCAAAGAACCCCAGGACGTCCCAGCTCTGGGAGGTACGTGGAAATTTCATCTACAAATTACCCCGGTGTTGCCATCTTCAGCCTCTGACGGTGCTCACTGGAGGATTCTCTAAAATAGACCAGATTTTGTCCTGAAACGGACCTTGAAGTTCACTTAGATCAACCTTGTTCATTACAGAGATGAGACAACTGGTGCTAAAGAAGAGGGATGATTAACTGAATATTCACAAGCTGTTGGCCCTGGGGATTCTGCATCTGGCAGTGAAGAAATAAGGAGGAGCATGAAATTCTAACTTATGAATTCTTTTGAGGACACAGATTGGAGGAGTGCGCAAGACAGCAGTTTATCAAGCACCTCTGCCCAGGGCAACACCAGTGTTGTCTCTGGACTAGCAAGGGCTTTGGGGGAAGTTATCCATTTAATCTAACTCTTGGGGGCGTTCAGGCACAATCCCACGTTGATTTTGCCAAAAGGCCAGACAGCAGGATATGGCTGCAGAGAGATGAAAATGCATCTCTTACTCAAGGACAAAGCCCTCTCATTGGACCCCCACTGTGAGCCCCTGCAGAGACACTCCAGGCGGTGGAGGCTCACTCCCCAAAGAGCCAGCCAAGGTCTGGGGCCACTGACTGGGCAGAACTGCAGACCTCGAGCTACGGAGTAGATTGAAATAAACGTTGGTAGATTCACTCTCCCGAGAGGCGGCGTCTAAAAATCAAACTGGGCAGGGTCTGGGGGGTGTGCAGCACAAAGACCCTCCTGAGGGCGGGCAGGGGGATCAGGGCACCGCGTGGCCTCTGAGTCAGGCGGGGTCCACGGGCAGACACACATGGAACCAGCCCTCCTCGGGGTTTCAGGAGGTGGTGAGGCGCAAGTTCCCGTTGCAAACACGGAGGCCAGACCCTCTCCACACTCGCTTTCTCCTGGGTCGCAGGTGACACTGTCATCTGCCTCCTTGTAACCATTATGTTCCACCTCATTATCAGCACCAGATTCACCTCTACCTCACAGGTGAGCAGGGCACGTTTCCTTATGCCCAGAAAAACAACAAGCTGAGAGATCTGAGAACGTAAAGGGAAATGAAATTGAATTAAAATCAACGCACAAGTAACCCACTCCCCGCCACACGTCACACGTTGCACCAGGTACTGTGTCCACGCAGGTGGCGTGAGGGCTGTGTGGTCCTGAGCAGGGTCCTTGCATCTCAGGTGGCTTGTGGGTAAAGCGTTGTCCATGCAAACGAAGACCTCCCTGGGGAGTTTGAAAGGAAAAGCGGTGGTGACCACGGAGCACTGGGTTCTTGAAGCCGCCGAGGTGCAGCCTTGCCCTGGAGAAGGTCACAGGTGGGGCCGGTGCCACACAACCACCCCCGGGTCCTTGTGCAGCCCCCTGCCCGGACACACCTCGGGGAGGGCACTGCACATGGCATCACACGGCAGCAGGAATTTGCAGACCCCCAAGAGACGGTCAGCATTTGCACAGGATGGGTCTGCTATGCACCTGCCATTCTGATGCCCCGGAGGAGGTGAGACTCCCCAGCGCACCCGGCCATCCGAGCAACGGTACCCGGGAGGCAGGGAGATGTAGCACGAAGTGGTCCCCCCGTGGTCCTCAGACCGTCAGGGTTAGTGGGCCCATTCTATCATGTTGCTGAACCTCATTTTAATCTCCCCAGCATCGTAGCTGCAGTGAATTAGATGCAATTATACATCTCAGAACCACACACAGGGAAGAGTTTCAGAGCCTCTTCCTCCATTTGTCTGGACAAGGAAACGTTACACCTTAACAGATGGTCACTTAGGTATCAACTCAAGTCAGTTAAACTTCAAACTGGACTTGACACATGCGAGGCCCTGAGCTGCGCCCTCTACGGGCTGAGAAGTCACAGCATCTGCGCCCAAGGAAAGCTCCGTACGGCACAACGTAGCCACAAGACCAGCCAAGTGTCAGAAGGAAAATGGAAAGCCATCTGGGAAAGGCATCAAGCAAGAAGGGACCTTTCATGTCGACTCAGGACCAGAGTGATTCTGTTTATAATGATACCAGGATTTCATTTTTCATTCGTTACATCAGCCACGACTTCCAAGCACAAGGTGTGCGCCCACGGGTGTCAGAGCCATGGAGGTGCTTGCAGATGGGGCCAGAGGGGGAGAGGCGGGCGGGAGCCAGGCACCAGACACGCTGCTTCTGGGGAACAGAGGCCTCACTGATGCTCCAACCCAGGGCTCATACCCAGACCCCAAATTCCCTTGAATTTCCTTTTTAGCCCAGAGTTCAAGGCCCTGTGGCCACCACTGCTCTTGGAAATTCCATCTTGGAAATTCCATCTCAGAAGTCTGGAAGCGAGAGCCGAAGCCCGTCCAGCTCCACCCACGCTGGTGGGCTCACAAGTTGTGGTTTCAAACCACATTTGTACCAACCGTCATCTTCTCGGACTTCTAGGTTCTGTTCTCATACACAGGCCAGGTTTAGGAAGTTAATTCCTTGGTAAGAAAGTGATTTACATTGTGACAGTTGTAGGCCCACGGGCGGTCAGAATAAATCCAGCTCAACTTTTCTCCAAGTTCATCATTTATCTCCCCCTCAGCCCCTTCTTCTCCACCCCACCACACACACACACACACACACACGTGCGCGCGCACACGCACACACGGCCCTCAGCCCATGTGAGTCATCCCCCTGCCACAGGCTGGGCCTGCGTTCCCACGTCTGTGGTCCCACTCACCGGGCAGCCACACCCCAGGCTGGTGACCCAGCTGGGAAGCCTGGTCTTAAACGTCAGCCCGGAGCGTGAACGCGGCCGACAGCCTGCACGATGCGAGCTGTGAGCTGGTGGCTGGCTCATCCACACTGGCTGGAGTCACACAGCCTTTCTGGGGGGCCCTGACCACCCCGACGGCATCGTGAATGGGAAGAAAGGCAACTACTAGGCAAGCACCTGTGTTTTTCTTCACATTCGGACGAGGACCAGGGTCCTGTGGGCATCCCAGCGCCCACCGAGAGCCCAGCGGTACCCGGGGAGGCGGGCCGATGTCCAGCCTCGGGGGTGTAGATGCCATGACCCGCAGGCAGCGGTGGGGCAGCGCGAGGGGGCCTCCCCAGATGTCTGATACTCCCTCCCTCCAAGCAGCCCTGAGACCTGTTTTAAACAGAGGGGGAGGGGAAATAGTCCACCCCAGGATAGTTTTCCCACCGTCCCTTCTTCTCTGGGGGCCTTAAGAAAACACACGGCCTTCAGAGATGTTTCTAACTGGTCGCCCTGGTCCTCACCAGGGCGACCAGCACTGACCCTCCGTTTCTCTTACAAGAAGCCAAAGCAGGAGGATTTGCCTTTGGAGCTTAAACAGCCTGCGTGCTGGCTCCGGGTCAGAAACTCAGAATGACTGGGTTTTCAACTCAGTCCTACGTGTTAGGTTTCTTGGAGGCGGCCTGGATCCCTCTCCGCGCTGTCAGCCAGGACAGGGGGGCTGGCACACGCTTCCCACAGAGCATGCGTTGGTTCAGACGCTCTCCCGGCCTCTGGCTTTGGGCAGCAACGTCAGAGGAGGAAAACATGTTGGATCCTGTGTTCCATGCTCCCTACCAACTCTTCAATGTCCAACAAATGTTATGAACAATTAATGATCCGCTCCCAGGGACACACACGACGTGGACGGTGGCGCCGTGGAGGGCGGGCCTCAAGTGCATCAGATCTCGGGGCGAGTCAAAGGTCACCTGGGGTGTCGGCTCTGGGCACAGACAGGGCCGAAATCCCACTCGGGTTGGTCCAAGCCGCTCTTGGGGGGTCACCCAGGAACTTGATTCCTCCCAACACAATTATCAAGTTTCACTTAAACCTGTGAAAAATACAGTTTTGTCCATTTGAAAATCATAAAATCTCACAGCTGGACAAGACTTTAAAGTCACCTATTTCCACCTTCTTTCTGACTGTCGCACACGGGGTGGTATGCAGTCTCCCCGCCATGGGGTCCCCACCACCCCACAAACTCAGCCCCTCCAAGGGCTCAGCTGAAGGGTCACCACCGCGACGTCCCGGCCCAGCCTCGTGGGATCAGTGCCCAAACCGTCCAGCCACTCTTCAACTCTCTTAGCCGAGGTGCGTGTCCCCCTCCCCCATTTCTCATGCAGCTCAGTCTGGGGACCCATGTGGCCCTGGCTCTTCTCCTTGCAAAGCACCCCCATCAGTTATGCCCCCTGTGAAGAGAGGTGCCCCTTGCAGGAACCAGCCAGCCGCGCTCCCTCGGTGGTCCAGCTAGGCCAGAACAAGACGATCCCTCGTCCCCCAGATACTGCACTTCTTATTAACACGGCCGTGGCTCAGATTCCTGGCAGGCACGACGCACCAGGGCTGAGTATTAACTTTATTCTCAACCAGCTTTCAGCCCGTTTCCCCCCCTCTTCCCACTAGACTCCCATCGCCCCACCCTGCACCTCTACAATTCGTTTCCTGGACCCCAGGGCTGGGCCTTTTGTTTGCTGGATATTTTAATTTAAAAGTAGACAGCTAAACCACAAATCAAAATCAGGGCACACCCATCTACGTCCTGTTAAAGCTGCCTCAGAACATCCAACAGAAAAAATCCAACAGGAGAACAAGACGGTCAATTTGACGTGAAGCCCAGTCCACGTTTCATCTGGACAATCGTCGTCCTATCAGTTTTAGTCAATGATTCAAGCCCCACGGGGTTGCCTGAAGGAACCAAGGCATCTGTCAAAGCCACTGGTCTGGTGACAGGGATGATGTCTTGCTTCGGCCTGTGGAGCACAGCCGGGGGCCAGGGCTGGCAGAGGGGTCCCGGTAAGTGGAGGCCTCCTGGCCCCAGGGAGGCTGCCAGAGAGCCGAGCAAATCAGTGCTCTCCCACCTGGACCAACATGCCAGCAGCCTGGCATCCAGGGCTGGGCGCCCCCGCTGGACTCCACCACCAAGGAGCGTCGCCGCTGCCGCTGGGTTCCCCACCTCGAGTGCTGGAGTATGCCGAGCTTCTGTCTTGTTTTCCTTGATTCTCAGTCTCTAAACTGCAGTGGTGGGAAGAGAGGAGGAGAAGGGAAGATGAGTCCTGGGCCTCTTAAAATGTGGACAGAACTCCACACTCTGACGTTCTGTAGGAAAGCAAACTTTAAGAGAGACAGTGGCCACTGACCTCCCCGCTCGGGGAGAGAAGAAATTCTCCCCTCCAACCTGCGTGGAGAAGGGGACTGCCCCGGGGCATCCAAGCCTCCGTCCAGGCTCACACCCTGGATGCGGAGTGCAGCAGGAGGGCCAGCAGAGAATTCTCTAACTGCAGCGACCCTGGGCCATGGCCCTCCCTGCTGGGGACACAGGGCCGCGGCCACTGCAGGGTGACCCAGAGTGCCTGCCTGTCACTGAAGATGGTCCTCCCCGATGGCGGTCTTTTCTCTTCCCCGGCTCGTAAATCACATTGAATTACCAGCCCACAAGTCCCCGTCGGGACTCTCTGACATGGCTTTTGGTTAAAAGGAAAGCCAAGCGCAGTCAGGAGCACAGTGTGAGCTTCTTCCCTGAACACTTCCATGCCTCTGCTGCTGTGACCCCTCTGATGTGGAGGCTGCGTTGGCCAGAGATACCCACTCCACTTGCACACAGCTGGCGAACAAAAACACTATCAGAGCATCTCAGTTACACAGCAGGCCTTCCTGCGGCGTGTTTCAGACTTTCCTGCACTTTCCTTTGGAAATGCTCAAAGCAAAGACATCTGTTTCTTTTCATCGGGATTTTTACGTTCTTCCAGCCAAAAAAGGAGAGGATAGCGTTCAGTAATTCAGCATAGTAATAATTACGATGTCCACATAAATTCTGTTGGGTTTGGTGCTTTCAAATATTGAGGGCTCCACCCCCCCTCCTCCCCTCCTGCTTTCTCAGTTGAGACAAGATGACATCTTGAAGATGACAAGAAAACCGGGAAAGCTCGCAGTGAGACCCCAGAGGTCTTGCGGCCAGAAGGAACTTGCCACCAGTTTCCCAAGAGGAAGGTGACACCCCCAAGACCTCGGGAGAGCACGAGGACGTGGTCACTAACATGTCATGGACAGAGGGAGACTCAGGACGCCCCACTTTTTATTTCCTGAAGAAGGTAAAAATCTACCACAGGTAAGCAGGGGCAGGAGAGGGGGTAGAAGGAGGCGGGGCCAGGACACAAAAAAACACTTAAGTTAAGAAACTTGGACTTCTTCCTAAAAGCAGAGACTCAATTCCTTGAAGGTCATGACCATGTCGTACATAGTTTCTGTCGTCCCAGGCTCTAAGCCCGGCATGGAGCACAGAATCCAAGCTCCACAGATCCCGATGAATTGATTAAGTTGATTGATGGTTTTCAATTAAGCAGTAGTGTCCCCGGAAAAAATGAAAACTGGCGGTGTTTGACAATGACACCAGGAAGGCTGATTATCTGGGAGCTCAGAAGTTTCATAAATTTTCAACGTGTGCTTCTTTTGTACTGAACAACCTAATTAGTTTTCTCATAAAAGCATCTGAGTATACATTCTGGGCACTTCGCAGCGGGGTGGGGGGGGGGCAGGCACAAACTTAATAACAGGTGAGTTCATTTACCATCATTATTAGGCGTGACAGCGTGGCCTGAGCCGCCAGGCTAGGAGGCATGCGCACAGCCCACAGCCTCCCTGCCCGGCACTCCTTCTGGAAGAAGAAGCTTTCATATTTGCATTCCAGTCGCATATAGCATTTGAGCTCCTAAGTCCATGCACTCTGCCTTGCCTAAAGAGCTGCACCACAGAGGGCAGCCTGCACTCCCAACTGCCCTGCTCTCCCTGTTAACCAACTGACAACAAGAGTCCTTCGTGCTCATCCAAAATACTAGAACAACAAATGGAAAAATAAACACATGAAACTACACCAAACCAAAAAGCTTCTGCACAGCAAAAGAAACCATCAACAAGATGAAAATGCAGGGCTTCCCTGGTGGCACAGTGGTTAAGAATCCACCTGCCAATGCAGCGGACACGGGTTTGAGCCCTGGTCCAAGAAGATCCCACATGCTGCAGAGCAACTAAGCCCGTGCGCCACAACCACTGACCCTGCGCTCTAGAGCCCACGAGCCACAACTACTGAACCTGCATGCCACAACTACTGAAGCCCATGTGCCTAGAGCCCATGCTCCGCAAGAAGAGAAGCCACCGCAATGAGAAGCCCGCAAACCGCAACGAAGAGTAGCCCCCGCTCCTGGCAACTAGAGAAAGCCTGTGTGCGGCAACGAAGACCCAACGCAGCCAAAAATAAATAAATAAATATTTTTAAAAATGAAAATGCAACCTATGGAATAAGAGAAAATATTTGCAAATCATATATGTGATAAGGAGTTACTATCAAAAAAATATACAAAGAATGCAAACAACTCAAGAGCAAACAAACAGGGAGTTCCCTGGTGGTCTAGTGGTTAGGATTCAGTGCCTTCACTGCCAGGCCTGGGTTCACCCCTGGTTGGGGAACTGAGATCCCGCAAGCCATGTAGCACGGCCAAAGTATATATATATGTGTGTGTGTGTGTGTATATATATATATATATATATATATATACACACACACATATATATATGTGTATATATATATATATATGTATGTATGTATATAAAAGCAATCAATTTAATTTTAAAGTGGGCAGAGGAATAGCCATTTTCCCAAAGAAGACATACAAATGTTCAACAAGCACATAAAATGCAAATCTAAACCACAAATGAGATATCACCTCACACCTGTCAGAAGGCTACTGTCAAAGAGACAATAATAAATGTTGGCGAGGGTGTGTAGAAAAGGGAACCCTAATACAGTGTTGGTGGGAAGGTAAATTGGTGCAGCCACTATGGAAAACAGTATGGAGGTTCCTCAAAAAGTTAAACATAGAACTACCATACAACCCAGCAATTCCACTCCTGGTATATATTCAAAGAAAATGAAAACACTAATTAGAAAAGAGACATGTACCCCAATGTGTATAGCAGCATTATTCACAACAGCCAAGATATGGAGACAATCTACATGTCCATCAACAGATGAACGGATGTGTGAATACACACACACACACACACACAGGCGTGCCCCCGCATGAAATGGAATATTACTCAGCCATAAAAAAGTGAAATTTTGCCATTTGCAGCAACATGGATGGACCTGGAGGGTATTATGCTAAGTGAGGTAAGTCAGACCCAGAAAGAAATACTGTATGTTTCATGTTTTGACTTATATGTGGAATCTAAAAAATTAAAACAAATGAATAAATATAACAAAACAGAAACAGATTCACAGATACAGAGACAGGGAACAAACTAGTTGTTACCACCGGGGAGAGGGAAGTGGGAAGGGCAAGATACGGGAAGAGGATTAAAAGGTACAAACTACTGTGTATAAAATAGATAAGATACAAGTATCTAATGCATAGCACAGGGACTATAGCCAATATTTTACAATAACCTTAAATGAAGTATAAGCTATAAAAATATCAAATCACTCTGTTGTATACCTGAAACTAACATAATATTGTAAATCAACTATACTTCAATAAATAAAACTTTCTTTTCAAGAACAGAGATCAGCAAACTATGGTCCATGGGCAAAGTCTGCTACCCATTTTTATAAATAAAGTTTTACTGGAACAGGCCATGCTTTCTCATTTATATATTATCTGTGGTGGCTTCCTGCTACAGTAGAAGTGTTGAGTAGTTGTGACAGAGACCATATGTCCTGTAACATCTAAAATATTTACTATCTGGCCCTTTGCAGGCAAACTTTTCCAAAAACCTCTGGTCAAAAGAGGTTATACTGTCTGTGGTAACAACTCCAAAAATCCCAGTGGATTCACACATTTATTTCTCACTCCCAAAAGGCCAGCTGTGGGTCTGGAGAACCTCCAGGCATGCCATTCTCTGTGAAGTAACACAAAGTAGGCTGTCTCAATCCCATGGCTCTGCCATCACAATGCAAAGCTTCCTGGATCCCCTGGTGAAGGAAGAGAGCAGTGTTCTCACCCCCACCCTCCCCCTGACTCCACCCATAGAATTTCAAGGGAACCAGGAAGTATAACAGTCTGGATGGCTGGAAGGAGACAGAAACCAGATATTGGTAAGAATTATAATATCTACCAAACAGACTTTATTACATCTTTGTAATTTCTTTCCATTCCTATTAAAAAGTTTTTATTTGGTTGTTAAAATTTCAACATGTATTGATAGGTTCCTATGGGTTTTCTCCACAGGAAATGCAATGTAATAAATTATGCCCATAAACTTTCTGTGAGGGACTCATTCGTGTGTTGCTGCAATAAAGTCTATTTAGCAAAAGTTTTGTTTTATAACTGATGATTTTTCTATATTAATATTTTATTTTTGCAGCTATATCCATACATCAGATTAAGCTGCTATTTTCCCTTTTTGTACTATCTTTATCATATTTTATGTTAGGGAAGGTCTCAATTCCAGTACTCATTAAAATCACTTGGGGAGCTTTTGCAAAATACTGATGTCCAGGTATTTTGGATAGTTAGGCAAAATGAGGAGACAAAGGAATATGTTCCAAACAAAAACAGACAAAACTTCAGAAAAAGAACTAAACAAAACAGAGATAAGCAACCTTCTAGATAAGGAGTCAAAAATACTAGTGATAAAGCTACTCACTGAACTCAGAAGAATGGAGGAACACATTGAGAACTTCAACAAAGAGGTAGAAAATATTAAAAAGAACTAATCAGAGCTGAAGAATATAATAACTGAAACGAAAAAATACACTAGAGGGAACCAAGAGCATATTAGATGATGCAGAAGTACAGATCAGTGACCTAGAAGACAGGCTAGTGGAAATAACCCAATCGGAATAGCAAAAAGGAAATAAATGAAGGTATTTAAGAGACAACATCAAGCTTACTAACTTTGTAGTATGGGGGTCCCAGAGGAGAAGAGAAAGATAAAGGAACATAAAACCTACTTGGAGAAATAATAGTTGAAAACATTCCTAACCTTGTGAAGGAAACAGACATCCAGGTCCAGGAAGCACAGAGAGCCTCAAACAAGATAAACCCAGAGACCCACACCAAGATACATTATAATGTCAAGAGTTAAAAAGAGACTCTAAACAGCAGCAAGAGGAAAACAACTGGTTACACTCAGAGGAGCCTCCCAAAGACTATCAGCTGACTTGTAAGCAGAAACTTTGCAGACCAGAAGGAAGTGACATGACATACGCAAGTGCTGAAAGGAAAAAACTTACAACCAAGAATACTCTATCCAGCAAGGTTATCATTCAAAGATGAATGAGAGGTAAAGAGCTTCCCAGACAAGCAAAAACTAAAGATGTTCATCACCACTAAATCAACCTTATAAGAAATGTTAAAAAATCCTATTGAAACAGAAAACACCATAACTAGAAATATTAAAATTATGAAAGAAAAAATTCCGACCAGTAAAGGCAAAAATATAGTAAGGATAGTGGATCAACCACCTATATCACTAGTATGAAGTTTAAAAGACAAAACTAGTAAAATCATATATATCTACAATAATTAGTTAAGAGATATACAAAATAAAAAGATATAAAAGGTGACATCAAAGACAAAAAATGTGGTAGGGGGAGAGTAAAAATGTAGTACTTTTAGAGCACACTCAAACTTAAGCAACCATCAGCTTAAAATAGACCACTATATACATAGGTTGCTCTACAAGAACCTCATGGTAACCACAAACCAAAAGCCAATAATAGATACACACAAAAATAAATAAATAAATAAAGAGAAAGGAACATAACACTAAACACAGTCATCAAATCACAAGGGAAGAGAGCAAAAGAAGAAAAGGACAGCAAAGAACCACAAAAATAAGCAGAAAATGATTTTTTAAATGGCAATAAGTAACTATATCAATAATTACTTTAAACATAAACGGACCAAACACTCCAATCAAAAGATATAGGGTAAAAAAAAAAAAAAAAAAGATATAGGGTGACTGAATGAATTTAACAACAACAAACAAACAAAAAAAGACCCATATATATGCTGCCTACTTCAGATCAAAAGACACATACAGACTAAAAGTGAGGGGATGGGAAAAGATATTCCACGGAAATGGAAATGAAAGGAAAATTAGGGTACCAATACTTATTATATCAGATAGAATAGACTTTAAAACAAGGACTATAAGAAGAGACAAAGAAGGGCATTACATAATGATGAAGGGATCAATCCAACAAACAGATGTAACACTTATAAATATATATGCACCCAATGTATGAGCACTTAAATATATAAATACTAACAGACATAAAAGGAGAAATTGACAATAATACAATAATAGAGTATTATGCTAAGTGAAATAAGGGTATTATGCTAAGTGAAATAAGTCAGAGAAAGATAAATACAATATGATTTCACTTATATGTGGAATCAAAAAAACAAAACAAGTGAGCAAACATAACAAAACAGAAACAGACTCACATTTGCAGAGAGTGAACTGGTCTTTGCTAGAGGGGGCAAGAGTGGGGGTGAGGGGAGGTTAATTGAAATAGGTGAGGGAGATTAAGAGGTATAAACCTGCAGTTATAAAATAAATGAGTCATGAGGATATAATATACAGCATAAGGAATATGATCAACAATGTTGTAATAACCCTGTATGGTGACAGATGGTTACTAGATTTATCGGGGTGATCATTTTGTAAAGTATTTGATTGTCAGATCACTATGTTGTACACCTGAAAGTAACATAATACTGTATGTCATCTATACTTCAATAAAAAATTAAAAATAAATAAATTTTAAAATAAATAAATAAATAAAATGTTTTTCAGGAGAGAGGGTAAGATATACAGGGGATACAATAAGGAAGTCTAACATATAAATAATTAGAAATTCATTAGAGGAGAAGAAGGAATTTAGGTAGAAGCTGTCTTAGAAGAGATAATGGTGGAAAATATTACCAAACTGATGAAAATATCAAGTCACAAAGAGAAGAAGTCTCCCAAATCCCAAACAAATAAACAAACAACAACAAGCCCACATCTCATTGCATGATAGTAAAACTGCTAAAAACAAAAAGACAATAAGAATACCTTAAAGAAGCCTGAACAAATAGACAAATTCCTTTAAAGGAGCAATAAATAGACTGATGGCTGACTTCTTACAGAAACAGTGGAAGCCAATGACAATGGAAGCATATTTTTAAAGGACTGAAAGAAAATAACGGCAAACCCAGATGGTACACCCAGCAAAAATATCCTTCCAGGGCTTCCCTGGTGGCGCAGTTGTTGAGAGTCCGCCTGCTGGTGCAGGGGACGCGGGTTCATGCCCCAGTCCGGGAGGATCCCACGTGCCGCGGAGCGGCTGGGCCCGTGAGCCGTGGCCGCTGAGCCTGCACGTCCGGAGCCTGTGCTCCGTGACGGGAGAGGCTGTGGCAGTGAGAGGCCCACGTACCGCAAAAAAAAATATATATATATATATATATATCCTTCCAGAATATAGGTGAAATGATGACATTTTCAGATAAATTTTATAAAAGGCTGTAGCAAGGGTAGACTAGGAAGCATCAGAGCTCAGGAATACTTTTCAACCACAGCAGCATCGTTTGGGAAGCATTTCTCTCTCTGCCTGGTTTTGGAAGCAGTATGGACACCTTTGGTCAATTGTGAGGCGTGGGGAGGCTAGGAGGAGAGAAGTTCTGAGATTCTTAGTCTTTACTTCATGGTCCCAAGATGACCACTAGAGGGAAAGCCAGCCAAATTCACGTTTCAGTCTGGAAAATAACAACAGGAAAAAAGTGATGGGAGTGAAAATAAGAAAATGAAATGTCCCAGAAATTTCCAGCAGTCTCCCACTTACTTCTGACTGTTCAGTAGCACATGATTATCCCCCCCAACAAGAAATGTCATTGTTTTCATCCAGCAAATGCTACTCCAAACAACAGCAGGCTCTGTGGGTGAAGAAGGAAGGGAGAGTGGGGTGGAGAAAAGGCAGGTAGGGCTGCTGCAGCCATGCCAGTTTCACAGGAAATCCATTATCCTAACTTTGTAAAAACTCATTGTAATGCTTGCTTGGATTTCCAAAATGTCTTTTACTCAGAGCAGTAAACATCTTCTTAAAAGTTACATTCTATTCTCTGAAAGCCTGTGTGGAGTTTTACAGTTTGTTTGTTTGCTTTTTACAGATGCTTCCAGGCTGAATCTATAGAACATGGTTTGGACACCACAGAGATTGTTTTATTCTTTACGGTCAATAAAAATGTCCTCTTAGAAGTCAAAGAACATCATTAGAAATGGAATGCAGAGGAATAAACCTAAAACTCTTCCCCAAAAGTTAAAAATCAGATTTTTTTAATTGAAAGTGTCCTGAGGCATCATTCCTTTCCATTGAGGTAGGTCCACGAAGTGTATTTACTCATCCTTAGGATAAAACGTCTAACGGTGCTAATGAACTCCACCCAACTGTGCTCTCTGCACAGCCTAATGAGAAGCAGACGGTCCCAGTGGCCCCCGCCCTCTGCTCTCCCTTTGAGGCAGACAGCTTCAGAAGGAGCCGTTTGCAGAGGGGGCCAGTCATTCCCTTTCTCCTGGTTCACTGTGCCAGGCAGAGGGGAAGGCACCCCTTTCATTACAGCAGGGCAACACTGTCCTTCCCCTCCAGACTGGCCACGAGACCAGATTTCCACCTCTGCCCGCCTGCCCATGGTGTAGGGTTTGCACATTTGAGGACAGAGATCCAGCGCCAGCTCCGCCCCTGGAACAGGGTAAGTGCCTGACAATTAGCTTTTGATTGTGGAGGCACCCACTTCAAAGACTTCCAGCTCCACAACTAGGTGAGGAGCTGGCCGCCCACCCAGGAAGGTCCCCTCTCAGAAGGCCCTGGGTGACCCGGGTAAGTGACCACTCAAGTAATCCCTCTTCTTCCTTCCTGCACCCCAGTTCCCACTCTTATGCTTTAAATTCACCAATAAAGAGTGAACCCACAAAACCTCACACGCCCCACCTGGGGCCCTAATAAAGGCAGAGCCCCAGGTCTTCACTCCCTCCCTCCCTCCACCCCGACCTCGACGTGTGGCCCCCGGTGTGCTGTGTGTCCTCCAGGACCTGCGAGTCATGAATCTTTTTTCCCAAAGTTCCCTGACGGTTGTCGCCGAGGTGCATCCTGCAGTCATAAGAGCCACAAGGCCCGGTGCAGCCACGTCACTGGATCCTGGTCAGGGAAATGTCTGTGGAGGCTGCTGCAGGTAGGAGGGCCCAGGTGAGCGCCCCAGGCATGCCTGGCCAGGAGCATCGCTATCATAGGCTGAGACTGACAGGTAACCCTCTGCTATAGAGACACGTACAGCAACTCCTAGCTTTTGCACTGCAACAGCCCACTTTAAAGACCATGTTCCTCTGTGGTGTCCAGAGTGACTGGCCTGGGGCAAGAGGCCTGAAAACCAGGCTTGCTTACCTGTTGGGAAGGGTATTACGACTTCCTTTAGTTTTTAAAAAACCAAGGTTGGAGAACTCCAATCAATTTCACCCCCTCCCTGTCACTAGGATTAGACCAGAGGGTGGGGGGAGGGGGGAGGGTCAGCAGGCCTAGAACCTTCTGAAAGGCCACCAGAGAGGCCCAGGCCAGCTTGGGACAGCCCAGCCGGCAGGGTCCTCGTGGGTCACAGGTCACAGGTCCTGTGGACCCAGTTGGAGCAGCATCCATGGAGGGTGGGTGGACTTGAGGACATGCGTCTGCAGAGCCCAGCCTGCCTGCGGGCACCGAGGGGCCTCAAAGACCCTTCCCCGCTGCCGCCAGTCACCTCCTGCACTCACTCCATCAGGTAGAGCAGGTGACCAAGGAGGCAAGGAGAGAGTGAACAACTATAAAAAACACAGCATGGCCTGAAGGGATTTTTTTTTTAATTATTGGATTAAGACTAGATTTCAGGAAGAACTAAAAGTGCATTTCCCTTCATCCTCTACATGCAGGGGAGGAGGTCGGTGAGAATGGTCACTTCATCTATAAAGCAAAGGAATTGCCATTTCTCAGTCCTCTGAGCCAAGAGACAGCAGGACCCACCCTCTCCTGCGGGCGGAACCGGTGCCGTGTGACACCGGGCACTCGTTTCCTGTGGCCACTGTGACACCTCACAGCAATCTGACTGGCTCAAAACAACACAGGTTTATCATCTCACAAGTCTGGAGGTCAGAAGTTCAAATGAGTCTCAAGGTGTTGGCAGGTGGTGTCCTGTCCAGATTCCTCAGCCTGTAGCTCCCTCCCCGTCCTCAAAGCCAGCAGCCTCGGGGGACCCCTGAGGGTCCAGGGAGGGTCCCCAGTCCACGGGACCCGCTCGGAGAATCTGGATAATCGCCCTATTTTGAATTCAGCTGACTAGCACACTTAATTCCATTCTGCAGCCTTCACACCACTTGCCATGGTCCACAGCACACCCAGTTTCCAGGGTTTACAGCCTGGACATCTCTGCGGACACTATTCTGTCTGCCGTTCTGAGGGACCTGCTTCCTCCTCTGAGAAAGCGGGGGGCATGGGCTTGTTGGAAGGATGGCGTGAACCGTGAGTGAACTGGCGTCTACCCCGTTTGTGGAGGGCTCCACCCTCACCCAGCAGGGGCCCGAAGCCTGCTGTAACCTGAGCACCCCTCCAGCACCCCCGTGACCACCCCTCCAGCACCCCCATGACCACCCCTCCAGGCAGAGAGCGGAGGAGAGCTAAAGCTTTCAAACATCAGAAAGGTAATGAGACCTCTCTCATTAGAGTTCAAAACATTAAGCTCAAGACAATTATGCATTAACACTTTTAACAATAGAAAGTGGAGGAGTTTTTGCTTTGAAATTTTCTGTTTTTAAGCCCCTGTTCAAGCTTTGCACTCCCCTTGCTAGAGGTTCAATCTGACAGTTGGTACATAGGACAAGCCTCTTACACATTAGCCCAGGGGGCAGGAGGGATACATAAAGAACCCAGAATTTATCCACTTCAATTATTAAATCAAAAAGCTGTTTGGGACTTCTCTGGCAGTCCAGTGGTTGGGACTCCACGTTTTTACAGCTGTGGGCCTGGGTTCAATCCCTGGTCAGGGAACTAAGATCCCACATGCCTCGGGGCATGGCCAAAACATTAAAATTTAAACAACAAAAAAAAAGCTCTTCAACATTTGAGTGAAGGACCAGATACAAATCAACACATAACACATTAAGCAATTATGAGACATCATAAAAACTTAATGCTTGCAATGAAAGTTAACAATGAAATAAAGGTATTATTCTATAGCATCTTTTCATTAGACATCACAAGGGTTTACCCACATTATTGCTATAATTATCCCAATTTTATAATGGAAAAACAAACTTTACATCAACTATCTGTTGTCTTCTAAGGGAGAGGAGAGAAGTTTTGTATCTACCCTTAGAATCAAGACAGACGTTTCCTTCGGTTGGTAACTACACTTTGAATAAAAAACATAATAGTCCGATTTGTTTGAGATGATAAACCCACTAGCTGGGGGTTTCCGGGGTCCGGCCTCAGGACTTAAGATCGCACTGCCGGGACTTCCCTGGTGGCTCAGTGGTTAAGAATCCGCCTGCCAATGCAGGAGACAAGGGTTCGAGCCCCGGTCCAGGAAGATCCCACATGCCACAGAGCAACTAAGACAGTGCGCCACAACTACTGAGCCCGCGTGCCACAACTACTGAAGTCTGTGCGCCTAGAGCCCGTGCTCCACAACGAGAGGCCACCGCAACGAGAAGCCCGCGAACCGCCACGAAGAGTAGCCCCGGCTCGCAGCAACTAGAGAAAACCCGCGCACACCGCACAGCAACGAAGACCCAACACAGCCAAAAATAAATAAATAATTTTTTTAAAGACCACACTGCCACCTGGTGGCAGGATCGAGTTTTACAATGATTCATTTTGAGAGCCTGCCAGACTTTGGTTTGCAATGAAAAAGTGGTTATCATTTAACTTCAAGAAAAATGAAAGGGTCTGAGGGACAGGGGGTTGGAGGTGCCGAATTCAAACAAAACGTCCAAATCTTAGAAAAGCCATTAGTGTCATCCCTCCTGGGGAACAAAGCCCGACCCCACTGACACCTGGAACCCTGGAACCCCGTAAGTGGCCTCTGGGTGCCCCTGGTGGAGGAAGCAGCACACTTCCAAGATCCTTCTGTTTACCTTAAAACCAGCCGTGCCATTCAGCCAAAACCAAATCGACGAGGCTCTGAGGTTAGGAAGCCAAATACAGTTATTTACCTACTTTTAGAAAGCCTGAGAGACGCGCCAAGCACAGGTGTCACGTGAAGCCAATGAATTCTGGCGATCCTCATTCAAACATGTCACAACAGTTAAAATATTGGGGAAAAAAAAAGAAAAATACGAGAAAAAAAATTGGGGCTGAGGTTTTAAGGAGAATTTCCTAAGACAAGGCGATGTAGCCAACAATTTATGGACAAGAAGAGGACGCGCTGCTGCATCTTGGGGTGAAGGTGGGAAGAAGACTCTTCCCTGATGTCTTGGGGAAGGGCTCTTGGCAGGGGGTATCCTCAGGCTTCAGGATCCAAAACACTCCCCAAGACGATTCCTATCTCAACCCAGTACAATCCACACAGAACTAGAGTCAGGTATAAATCTGACCAAATTATCTACGTTGAGGCCACGCTATCTCCATCACTGGATGGTGGGCTTTCGCCAGGCCTGCTCCCTGAATGCTCACAGGGACACCCCGGGGGGCAGGGCCGGCGAGGGCCCAGAGCCCCTGGGCTTGGCCTGCTACCCAGCCCTGCCCTGCTGACCTTTCAAGCCAAGCCTGAGATCTGCAAGACAAGCAAGATGGACTGAAGGTCTTCCACTCGGTGAGCACAGCTGGTCACAGGCCCTTTCATTCTCTCCACTCTGGCGTCCGAACCCACTGAAGACTGAGGGGCAGGCGGCAGGGCAGGAGGCGGGGGTGGCACCTCGCAGGCTGGCGAGGAAGATGCTCGGGATTGGGTGGCCGCCCAGGGATTCCTGCATCGCGTCGAGTGAATTGTCGCCCGTGAGAAGAGCCTCGGTTCTGCTCAGGGATCTACTGCCCCTGTTGGAATAGAGTTTTCAGGTCGTTGTGGTTCCCCTACAAAATCAATGAAATCAAACCCCTTCCCAAAATAAGAAGTGACGTGGCTGGAGACCTAGGTGAGTTTTAAATTTAAGTGAGTATCTAAGCAAACGAGGGAGGAGAGGAACCAGATTGCTCTTGACATGCCTCTGCCTGTCCTAACGCACAAAAAGGAGGCCTCGCTCAAAAACGAAGAAAGGAATATTCCCAGATCATCCCAGTTCTATGCAAACACACATAAAGGGAAACTACCAATTTTACCACAATGCCTGAGTGTCCATTTGGAAATCAGCACCATTCTTACACTGAAAAGCTCCAACTATTTTCCACAAATGATCGAAGATTTATCAAAATACACTTCATGTGTTTTATTTGGTGACGCCCCCTCTGACAGCGAGGGACAGAGTCCCCGTTTCTCGAAGGCGCAGAGGGACAGCCATGGCATCTGCTTCTCCAGGCAGCGTGAGTGCGGGAACCACTCCCTCCACCCTTGTTCCTGGAGGTGCCACCCCTGCGACACAAGGATAAACCCTCCTGAGGGTTAAACTTTCAAATCTACTCGGTAGAAATTAGGTGCTTCCACAGAGCTTGTAAAAACTGGAGGTGTCACGAGTCAGGAGAGACTGAGGGTTAACTTCTGAGACTTAGAATCCTACCTGTGTGAGCTGAAATGGTGCACCTACCATTTCAGCATTTCTGAGACTTTCTTATTTAATATTTTTTTGTCTTTTTTTTGTTTGGGGATTTTTTAAATTTTGTATTGAGTATATAGTTGATTTACAGTGTTCTGTGAGCCTCAACCGTACAGCAAATTGATTCAGTTCTACATATACATGCATCTATCTATCCCTTTTCCGATTCTTTTCCCATGTAGGTTATTACAGAATACTGAGTAGAGTTCCCTGTGCTATACAGTAGGTCCTTGTTGGTTATCTGTTTAAAATATAGTAGTGTGTCTATGTTAATCCCAAACTCCTAATTTATCCCCCCACCTTTCCACTTCGGTGACCATATTAACTTTTCCCATTAATGGGAAGAGTCAGCATCCATGACGATGGCTGTCCCATGTGGTGCTCGTCCTGGACGGCTGCTCTTTCCAACAGTCTACACATATTCCCTCCCTTAGTTCAAGAGCCACCTTCAGAACCACTCCCCTTTTTACAGATGAGGAAACTGAGACAGCAAAGTTGAAAGCTCATCCAAGGTCACATGGAAGCCAGCGCTCAACCCCGGCCGTCTGACGCGAGCCTCAATCACAAAGCCTGTGAGTCCTCTCCCCACGGTCCCTTCAGTTGTATCTTTATCCACAAACAAGGGGCAGGACCTCGTGGGCCTCTGGGCACCAGACCCTGAGGAAGACAATAGCCCTGTAGTCTTCCCGCTAAGAACCCATTTCTTGAATCTAATAGTGAGGAAACAGCAAAAAAAGCCCAAATGAGCAATTTTAAACGGTGGAGGTGAGGGATGACTGTATCTTCAGAAGCCTCAAGGTCATAAAAGTCAGAGGCTGAGGAACTATTTCAGGGTAAAGGAGCCTAGAGGGACAGGACGACCAAACATCACACATGAGCCCAGCCTGGATCCTGCGCTGAAGCGGAGATGCTGTAAATGACGCGGACAAAGTGTCCAATCAGCGCTCGACCTCCTGAGGTTGCCAACTGCACTGCACACCCGTGAGAGGAGAGCTTTCCCAGGAAACCACACGGAAGTGGGGACGGATGGATCATACATGCTCCACGCCACATGCAACCTAGGCTCGGCTGGTTCAGAGAAAATAAAACGTGGGTGCATGTGTGCATGGGTATATACGCGCTCGTGTGAATGTGCACGTGTGTGTATGTGTGCCACACGCCGGTAGTGCGTGCATGTGCATGTGTGCATATAAAATGTGTATTTGTGTGTGGACAGCGAGCACAAAGGCTGAAGCAAATGAGGCAAAATGTTAGCGACTGACGAATCTGCCTAAAGGGTATATGAGTGGGTTTTGTGCACAATAATTTCAAAAGCTGTTTCCAGATCAAAAGTGAATTATTTTAATAATTTTGTTAATTGGCTTATAAAGACATACGTTGATTTTAACAGTATTAATATATATTTACACTAAGTATTATGTTACTTATATATATTTGATACCCAGCTCAGCATTAAAGCTGTTAGTTAGTCGTCTAAGGAGTGGGATATCGGAATTCTACTACAGGCTTTTCCATAATTTCTAAGCTTCTATAATCAATTAGTGTTACCTTCATATTCAGAGAAAAAGAAATCAAAAAACAAAAGTGCATCACGTATAATTCTCACTGGCTGCTTACCTGTAAGAACAGCCTCCTTTAAATTTTTAAGATATTTTTACATTTTCTAACTCAGGATCATCCAAAACTAAACTCCAGAGTTTTTGACTGACCTCCTTCCCTAGTTCTGTGCGCATTATGTCCACACAGGCACACAGAGCAGGTGGCTTTTTAGGGCAGCATTTGTCAACAAACCCCAACCCTGAGAGACGCAGCTTCAGCAGAAGGGGCGGGACCTTTGGGAGGTCTTGGCGTCACAATTTCCACGCTAGATTTGTCAGTGACAGAAAACATTCCTACGATGGGTCCAAGCTGGAGAGCAGAGGAGAAAATCGTGTATTAGCTCACAGAACACGTACGAGACATCCCGAGGGGATACTTGGAAGAGTGTGCGCTTCCCAGTAAGAACTTTTAGGTGAGGGGAGAACTAGAGAAATCATATTCTGAGTAAAGGACACGTTTACGTCACCGTTTAAAACATGCAAAACGCTCTATATGCTGACTGTTACATACAAGTGGGGTAAAATCTTGATGCAAGGATGAGAATGGTCCACATACATTTCGGGTCAGTGGCCTGCCAGAGGGAAAGGTCATCAGGGAAGGGTATAAAGGGGACGTCGGTTATTATCTTTGATGATTTACTTTTTAAAAGCAGCCGAGAAATCTAAGGCAAATATGGAAAAATAAAACATCAAAGCTGAAGAAAACTTCACAGTGAAAAAAATAAAATCCAAGGAGGGAGGCGACCCCATTCTGCAGGCACTACAGCTTACCTTACCCCCCACTGCGGGGTGGGGAACACACCAGCTTCTGCAATGTCCTTTTTTAGAGTTAAGAGATCTAAGTATTGGATGGAAGGAAATATTTACATATTTAAATAGTGTGAACACTACTCGTTGGGAACATTTATAGCATTTACTGCCTCAACCAAATGCAGAGATGTTATAAGACTTGTTAAAAACTCAAGAACGGCAGCTGTGTCCCTTGCACGGCCTCACCATGCCAACATTATAAAGATGAACACACAAATTTTTAGCACTTTATAAAGTTCACATCCAGAACCTAAGTATATATTCCAATGTACTTATCTCTCTGAAATTCCACCCACCACTTGTCTGACAAAGGAACACTTTACCCAATCAAAAACTAAGGTTCTTATTATGCCATTACCTCATTACAGAATGTAGAATCTTGATAAGTAACTGATTTCTTAAAACATGTAAGGAAATTCTCCAGTTGACAAATTCCATGGGGGCAGCGGGGTGGGTCTCACAGTGTAAGAGCATTTTTCCCTTGAGAGAGAATTCATTTAATTTGATAAATTAAACATGATCATTAAACTTTTACAAGAAATTCTGAATTTTATTTCAATAATTTCATAAAACCTAGTTGATGGCAAAGTACAGAACAGCACCCAAAGAAATACTTTGCAACAAAGCTCTCCTTTGCTTCTCAAAAGTTTATCTTTAAGTTGGATTTTTCAAATTATTTCCCTAAATTTAAATCAAAGTAGCTTGATACACACCCTCATACATTTATCTATTACATATTGCACATTTAAGGATACACACTTTGGATGAAAATAGTACACAATGAAAAAGCAAGTTTGCCCCCAAAACTACATTAAACTCTTTATATAACCCCTGACAAACCTCTACGTCTTGAAACATGGAATGTACTAAAATGAGTAATTCTTATTGCTCAGGAATGTAAAATAGACAATTACTTGCAATTCCAACTCTCCATAACTGGTTTTGGAACTGAATTGTCAATAATTTCTCTCTCCCAAAAAAAGATCTATATTTTTTCTCAAGGTCCTTAAGTATGTACATTACCTGACATCCTTTGTTCTCTGTAGGATTACAAAGAGCATCGAGATTTTTTTTTTTTTTTTTTTTTTTTGAGTTACGCGGACCTCTCACTGTTGTGGCCTCTCCCGTTGCAGAGCACAGGCTCCGGACGCGCAGGCTCAGCGGCCATGGCTCACGGGTCCCAGCCGCTCCGCCGCATGTGGGATCTTCCCGGACCGGGGCACAAACCCGCGTCCCCTGCACCGGCAGGCGGACTCTCAACCACTGCGCCACCAGGGAAGCCCATGTATTGAGATTTTAGACCATGAATTATCAAAACCCACACACCTGGTTTAAATAATCATTAAATCTTTAAGGACCATATACAGAAAAGACTGAGGTCACACTCTGTTCTCCAGCCTTGAAGGTTACATAAACCAATGAGTTCCACAGCCCCCTTCTTTTATTATAACGTTAATGAAGTTGTTTAGTTATGCTCATACTGGTTTTATTTAAGAGCTGAGATTGCTAATGGCCAGTTATTTCTTCTCACTTCTTTGGTAGATAAAAGCAAGAAAAAAAGTCCTAGAAAATCTAGGGCCACAAGGTTCCACAAAGAAATGTTACGGTCGGCCCTCTGTCATCTGTGGGCTTCACATCAGTGTATACAGGGGAGCTGACTGTACTCAGCCATTTCATACAAGGGACTGGGCATCCCTGGATCTTGGTTTCCACAGTGAATCTTGAAACCAATCTGCCCTTGGTCACAGAGGGACAACTGTACTGTCTTTACAGTGAATCAAAGGCATCACAAAAGGACCATACTAGAGACAGTACCTGATTTGGACAGGATAGAAAGCATCTCTACTGCGTGGTAGATTACAGTGGTTAAGAGCCGGCACTCTTATGACCAGACCATCGGGATCCAGAGCCTGTGCTGTTACCTGAAGTTGTGTAGACCTGAGCATACCTAACTTCCCTAAACCTGTCTGCTCGTCCCCTACTAAGGACATAAGAACAGTACCTATATCGCAGGATCCAGGGGAGGATTATGACTTGACATAAAACTAACACCTGGCGCACTGGGATAAGCATCTTGAAGACCATTCCATGCTTTGAGAAACACACGATGGGTGAAATAAATTGCTTAGGTGGGCAATCACTTTGGGTGTCTGCTAGCAAAGTGGTAATTAAAGCTCAACCCCACATTTCTGAAGTCATTTATTTTTGCACAGACAGCTCGGACCTGTTTGCAAGCAAAAACCCTTTACTGGTGTTCTAGCAACGCTAACTTCCCAAAGACAGCTCTTGCAATAAGCAACCCCTCAAGCTGATTCCTGCAACTTAAAGTTTTAAAAAGATTAACATATAAAGAACTCTGAAAATGCCAGGTTCCCTATATCACAGGACTTAAGTCTTACCTGAACCTACATGGTATCTTGTCTTTTAAAAGCCTCTAAGCAGTTGTCTTGGCTGCAGATTACAATGACTGGAGCTGAAAAACAAATGACCCAGCCAGGTCTCCATCCCTGACCAATCTTCAGGCAGTGTATCTGCAGGTACCGTCCAAATGTCAGGATACTTTCTGGAGCGCATCACACGTGTTAACACACGCTGTAGCTGCATACCACCACTAAAATCTAGCATGATGAATAGTTATCTTAGTAGTTCCCTGCACCTTTTTTCAAGGTGGGTGTTACATACAGGAATAACTGGACAAGAAACGCAGTTTTAAAACAAGAGAAATGTGGTAATAGGAGTGTATGCATAATTAGAAAGGGAATTACCTGGCCAATAGAGCTTTACATTGTAAATAAAATGTTCATAACCTTACAGTCACAAACATGATCATAAAAATATTTTAGGATCATAAAAAGTACTTTTGCAGTCTCTTATACTTGGTTTTCAATAAACCAGAGAAAGTAGATTAAAATTAAAAAAAAAAAGATACAAGGTTGTATGTAATTTATGATTATGCTTAAAGAACACCAGTATTATAAGGAAATAAATGTTCATAAAAACCGATGCAGTTTAGCATTTATTTTTTATAAACTATTTTCTGAATTCCCTAAGATGCACACATCATTATTTCTACAAGCAGAAATGTAGGAAGCTAGAACTTTCTTTCCCTTCAAGGATGATGTTCAAACTTCTCTGCACCAGTTCCTGCAGGCTGGGCATTCCCAAGAGGCCACTGTTCCTGCACAGAACTCTCCAGAAGCACGGCTTTTACCAAGGTGGGCTCTCAAGTGTGGAACTGAAGAAGCAGGTGTCCCCATGTCCTATCAAAGAGCCCTTAACTTCCAGGTCACTAAGAAAAGACCACCTGCCAGCGGGACCCGGGTCCCAGTGACCGGCTGTTACTACCTGATAGAACATAAATACACACACCACCATCGTCTGTTGAAATCAAATTCCTTTTTGTTGCTTTTCAGAAAGGAAAATGACACTTCACCACATTTTTAAACAGTTTATTTATTCACACAATAGTTTATTTTCCTTTGAAAGCTAGAATATGAAGATCATTTATTTACCTTATTTTGTTGTTTTTCCATATGGTAAAACTGGACTTTCCCTAATTCTCGTAAAGGTGAATTTTTTAAAATCTATGCACATACCAAAATCACTGAAAGGAATGTGCAAAGCTCTGGGAAAACTAGTACTTGAATGTTTTCAAACTGGCAGAAGATTAAAATTGGGGGATATACCCTACAAGGAACTGTATTTTTTATCTTATTGATAAAGGCTGTTTTCAAAGTGGCATATTCCGAACTAAGATAACTGAAGGAGAAATTAAGAATATTATTTTTCTCTGACGAGAACTTCCGAATTTGATACATATTTTTCTCCAAGTGTCATTTCTTCTTTTTTTTTAAGGTAACACACTGCACACTCAGAATACAATTCTTAAATCTGTCTCTTGTAAATACAAGAATGGGCAAAATTAAGGTACACTAGTTATAGAAAGAATGAAGGAAGGTAGTGCATTTAGTGTCAGGTAAGAACTTAAAAGGCCTTAGTTACTTGGTTGTGGCTTCAGTGATGGCAACGGTGTATTTCCCTCATGCTGACATTGACAAGTAAGCAGGCAGACAACGCAAAACTTTCTGAACATGTAAATGTAAGGAATGAAGACGAACAGTTTAATCTGTGTATTACCAGTCAATTAATACAGTTGGACTCTGTCGGTAGTAAAATAATTTGATCACATTTCCTACAGCAGTTGAGTCTCCTGAACAGTTGGAGCGTGTCCCGCTACGTAAAGCAGTAAAGAAGCCCATGTGGACTTTATTTTGCAGACAACACCCAGACTACATTCTAGCTCAAGACCAACTACTGCATTATGCACCTTGTGAAATGCCTACCTAAAAATGCATTTATTTATTTCCAATTGGGAGGGGGGATTTCTAGCCTAAACACTAAAACCAGACATGTGCCTGAGACTATTCCACAGCTGCCTGCGGTACAGTCTTATGACAAGAAATCTCACACTCTGAGCATCTTACGTCCACTATTCAGTCGTATCAAACTGGGGTACATTTTTTCCTACAAAGTTACCAGAAACAGACACTGAGCTAGAGTCAGGAGAACAGGTTTCAGGTCCAGCCCTGCCTCTGCCCTTGTGAGACATGAGGAAAGTTCTCTGAGCTCTCGTGAAGGCCTCACATCCCTCAACTATAAAACAAAGAGGGTGAACAAAATGAACTCTAAGGAGCATTCCCATAAAACAGGCTTCCACTAAATTTTTGAGAACTTAAACTGTTTAAAAACTGATAGCTATGAAATCTCAAGCCTGATGCTCATCACCACTAACGCTGATTATACAGAGACTGAAGCCGAGGAATTAGTGACTGCACGGAGGGACAGAAATGCAAGGCTTGCTGGCATGCTTTCCCAGGTACCAGAGCGGGAAGGAGCTTTTACAATGACTGCGCCAGGCGGCACCTGCAGCACGTGAAGGCAAGACGTGCCCTTGTTCTTACCCTTGCACTCAAGCAAGGGGTTTTCTAGAAGATAACATACAGCGCAACACCACAGTACACGGGCTCTGACGAGTTCAAAACGTACTTGAAATGAAAATGCAACCAAAATACTTCAGAGCATCTCACTCCATTATAAAAGGTACACACAGACCTGGGGCCAACATACTTCACTGCACCATGTCAAGTCCCAGAGTCCAATTTCCCTTTCAAATATAAGTGCATCTTTCACAAAACCAACACCTATTTTCAAAATGTGCTTGTATTAGACTGTACTTAGTAGAAAAAGTGAATCTATTTTTTCTGGTTCCAAAACTCTCTATGCCAACACAGATTAACTAAATGAGACATAAGACTAAGTACAGGAAAGTACGCCAGACCGTCACGCATTTATAGTGCAAACATATTTCAGGTGGTTGACGTAGAGATCTGCAAAGGATAAGGTCATTTTTCACAAAGGAATTCCCAAGGTTTACTCAGTAATACCAAATTTCCATAATGGAAATTACTGTGCGTGTCAAACTGGATGGGAAAAAACCTACTTTTAACTATTATTATGAAATGTTATAAAATAAAAGGAATTCTTAGGCTGGTCAAAAAGCAGTGACTAGAATCAAGGAGAATCAGTCTTTCTTGAGAAGACACTAAAAGAACCTATTAAGAATAGGATAAATTAAACACAATGGAGCCACAGGGCAGACATGTAAACTGACTGAAATTACAGCACTTTTATACTCATGGTATTTTGCTTGTTTTATATTATCTTGAGAACAAATGGATTATGATCTTCCAAAACTCCAAAAATGGCCTGAAATTTTATCAATTCCTTTCCTTAAAAGAATGAGGACTTTGAACCACAAATACTCTAATATCCGCAAGGGTTTCCATGAGATAAATTACGCATTTTATAACCCAGATCACCACACAGCACACTCCCTGGCATCCCATCTAATGACACGACAAACACAAGCTATCGAGCAAGAATCTGTTAACAGTTTTATTATTTTTGTGTTAAATACCATGGGACAGGGTTGGAAGGATGAAAAACTCAGTCAACAACTGCCTCACAAGGGATAAGAAAAATTCTGCCATGATATTAGCAAAGGTAAAGGAGAAAATTTACACTGTAAGAGGCACCATTTCCCCACAGAATACCTCTTGGCATTTCCTGAATGAGTGGGATTAGCAATCTAAATAAATCATATTTCAAGAGGTAACAGCAACAGATAAAATTTAAAGGGATTATTAAAATAACATTTACAAGACTCTGAACAATTCTTGAACTCTTATTAAAACCACAAAGAAAGAACAATTCTTTATTTATGAATTTCATAAAGGACTGAATGTGCAATGACACCTGCTAGGGATGGTCTGGTGACGTTCACGCTGTCCGGGAGCCCAACACTCTGCTCTTACTGTGTTTCTAACCGTGAGACTGTTACAGGCGAGGCCTATATGACGCTGTACACACAAAGAATGGTCACTGTGGGCCACACTACCAGTGAGATGGTAGGTAAACAAATCTTTTTCTGGTCAAGAGAAAAAAAAAGAAATAGCACTCTGCATGCTTCACTCTACAAGATGAATTTCCCTAGAAAGAATCCAATGAAAATGGCTGCAATTACAACAAGAAGTGAAGGAAGAGGACTGGTGACATTATCTCTGAAGGACGCAGCTGAGGTGGATCCAGGTTTATCCGAATGTGCTACCTTTCTGAGCCTTAAGCCTTCATCCTAGAAAAAATATATGCACAAAAAGAGGTTTTAAAAACAAATATTCATACGACTAGTGAGCTACAAATACACAGACAAAAGGCAGGTCAGTATGCATGCGACTGGGGGCAAGAGCAGGGACGAGCTGCTACCCAGCCTAAGGAAACTTTCTAGGGTGATACAAACAGTCTAAAACCTGATTCCAGTGATGGCTGCACATTCCATAAATTTACTAAAAAAAAAATCACTGAACTGTACACTCGCAACGGGTGTCTTCATGGAATGTAAATTATACCTCAATAATGCTGATTTTAAAAACTAGAGCCAAGAAATATACTCCTAAAAAACTGAAAAATCAGCTACGGTTGTATTTACACAGAAGGAAAAATCCCACTAAAATTAACACAATTAAAGAAGAATTCTACGCGCGCACTTTCCCCAAGGTGGCCAACAGCATCTTCACGCTGGACTCCATCAGCCAAAGACCACCAGAAACAAAGTTAGGTCATTAGTCTGACCTGCCACAAGCAGGGCCCCACACAGCAGAGCGCAGGGAAGAGACAGGACTCTGCAGGACTGGGGAGGGGGAGTGCAGGATGGAATTTAAACGCAGCGTTTCAATGTGCTCAAAGCAAAGCAGGAGGTCTTTGTGTAAAGGGGTCAGCACCAGAGTCTGGACTGTAGAGGAGAGACAGAATCGTTTCCTTGGAAACTACAAATACAACAGGGGTGGGATGCTGTAGGCAGAGCCCCGCACCTGAGGCTCTGCAACTGGACCAGAAAGGGAGGCCGCTTCTCTGCCATCACAGTGACTCCCATCCTCCAGACCGGGCGGCTGCTCCGTGCTGACTGACACAGCCTCACCCAGCGAAGTTTCTGACAGTCAGTCTGTGACTTTAGGGGACCAGGTTTCTCAGTAACAGGACAGCAGTCACTCTAAGCAGGAGGTTGTTATGACACTTTACCAGCTGCAGAATGACCTTGGGGAAAATACTGACACTGGTTTACCTAGGCAGGGCTTTACCTGGTCCATCATCCCAACCAGATGAATATGGGGCAGGCTTTCACCTCCTCAGCACAAGCTCCTGTTTACTTTCTCACACTGATTCGTTCCTCTAGTGTGTGCACTAATAACACCCAGGGGAAGAGTGCACCTGACGTCATGCTGTTTTATTTGCATGACTGGATTTTCTGAGGGTTTGCGGGTTTGGGTCTTGTTCTTATTAGTCCCATGTGGACAGAACAATGATGCTCAGTCCCGGCAAGAACTTTAAAAGCTACTCCAGGTGATTCTGCCTCCCGGGGTCTCGGGAGGGCCTGAACACGTGTGTTTAAGAGCTCACAGCAGATTCCGATGCACAGGCTGGAGGAAGAAGGCCAGGGCTGCGGAACGTAAAGGGTAGTGATGAGACCCCTCAAGGAAGTCAACCTGGCAACCAGCGATGATGGGCCTTAGTGTGAACTGTTAAAGGTCCAGAAGTTGACTCTGTAAACCAGTGGTCTTCAAGGTTCTTTTGTTTTCTCTTTTAAACAGCAGAACGCTTTTTCAAATAACATCTACAGAACGTTAGTCCATAAAGAGTCGGGACCAGGAATCAATCTTATCACCTATCTCCCCAGCCCGGCCCGACCCAGGCACTTCTCCCTCCCAGCCAGGCGACGGGCCGTGGCTCTCAGTACACTGAGGAGCACGTCTTCCATCACATACAGGACTGAGGAAGTCATGGCACATAAAGGAAAAGTAACAAAAAACAGCACCCTTAAAACTCCACAGGGCGTGGGTGTGGGTGTAACATGAGACCACCTCTCCACTCTCCAGACAGGCGCTGGGGGCAGGGGCCTCTGCGGCGGGGCTGTGGAATAGGAAGAAACAGCCAGAAAAGCCGTCTCAGCACATCAAGCCAAGACATAGTGCCTTTGATTCAGAGTGTAGTTTCCACAGGCTATGAAATAATCAGATGTAGATGACATCCCACAATTTAGCTTATTTACTTTAAGTACATTTTAGTATCAATACTATCTACTTTGACATGAAAAGCTTCAAACAAAGCCTCAAAAAGCAACTTAAAGGTCTTCAGGTCTTGAAATATTAGTAAACTCCACACTATCCCACAGCCCATTGCTCACTCACTCAAATGTGAATGAACGCTGTGCACATGTGCCGTGAACGCAGAGGCGGTGAACACAACCCCTGCCTCCGAGACACCCCAGCCCGCCGGAGGGAGACGGACAAATGGGAGCCAGAAGAGGTAAGCGGTAGCCTGGAAACAGAGGAGGCAGCATTCCAAGACTGTTTCTCTTCTCTTTTCAGGGGAAGAGAGTCCCAGAAAAGGTCATACTGACAAGGTGATGAGAACCGAGCACCATGAGACGTGTGTGCATGTGTGCATGCCACGTGGGCAGGGCAGGGCGCCGGGCCGCCCTCGGAGGGAAGTGCTCCTGCTATAGCAGAGGAGGCTCCTCCAGGACCCCCAGCCCAGTGCTGACTGACACGACCTGGAGAGGCACTTCCAATGGGTGCCCTACATGGAGTTTTAAATTTTCTAACAGCACATTTAAAAAGGTACAAAAAATTGGCAAAATTTTAATGATATACTTTATTCAATCCAATATAACCAAAATATTATTTCAACATGTAACAATACGAAAAAAAAGAGGGTTTTTTGGTTATTTTTGGCACTATGTCACTCACAGCACATCTTATTTCCAACTAAGCACATTTCAAGCACCCTGGACAACGGGGTGCCCGTCTGGGGACAGCACTGCTGCAGCAGGTGACAGGACCAGGGCCAGAATGCGAAGGCTGCACAAGCGAGAGAGGAAGCCAGCAAGGCCACGCCAGAGCCCAACACCCAGGCCAGCTGCTGGGAAGGGAGCACGGGACAGAAGCAGCCACCGCCCAAGTGTAAGAAGAGGCTGGCGGGGAGCCAAGGCCAGGACAGAAGCAAATTGGGGAAAAGGAGAAAACTGAAAAAGGGTAAATGTAAAAGCTGACAGACAAAATGGCCCAACAACGTTCTCCTCCCCGCTGCCTTCACTGCAATCAAGTTCCTTTCCCAGGAGCGAGCACTTACTCTCAGGTGTCGGTTTTCTTCCGATAGCTTCATCATCTCTCCCTGGAGCCTCTTGCACTCTTCCATGAGCTTCCTCGTCTCAGTATCATTGAGGGAAACACTGTGTGGCTTTGGCACGGGCCCGTCCTGCTTCGCAGCGTTCAGGGGAACGGCTTTGCTGGGTTCAATGTCGTTCTGCAGCACAAAGACAACGGGCAGGGCGTTTTTCAACTGACTAACTCTCCTTACAAGTTTTTAAACAACTTAAACTCCAAACATCCATCTCCAAGAAATTATTTACATGCAAAGTTTTGACAGTTTTCAATTTCATTATTAAAAAGTTTTTTAAATACCCAATGCCCGGTCACCTGTGAACAACTGCACAGGACGACAGCAGTAAACACCAGCAGTCAGCGAGGTCAAAGCACGTGAACCACCCCTCCTCTGCGCCCGCCACCCTGTGCACTTACCTCCACCAGAGCACTGAGCACACAGCACAACACTGTACTTTTGGTGTTCTTTCCTACAACGCTTCAAAGCCTGGGTAAAGCAAGAGCCATTCCTCTTTGCATTTACCCCTAAACCCAGCACTGTGGCCAACAGTAGTTACTCAATAAGTATGCTGAGTGATGCCAACCAAAATCCAAACATGAAGTTCATTTTCAGTGCTCTGATTCTGCAATTCAAATGGGGTTCTGGAGGGAAGGGGGGATGTTATTGCAAACACACAATGAAATCAGGAGACTACCTAAGAAAAACACTTGAAAGAAAACCTAACTTCTATTCATGGGGAAAAATAACTGAAGGATATGAGCACCGAAGGGGAGATGATGAACACAAACATGTATCATGGGGAAAAAAAGAGGGGAGGGAGTCCACTTCACGACTTTAAACTCAAATATAAACGATCCCTTCAAATCATTAGTAACACTACCTGCTTTAACTCATGAAACTCAATATGGAACCACAGTGGTACTCAGGCACCTTTAAAATTATGAGCCCCCAAATCTTAACTCCTGCCAGCACTCACCCATTGGAACTAGTGGCAAAGGCATGGAGAGAAAGGCACAGGGCAGGGCCTAAGCATCCCTGAGCCTCAACTCAACACCCATCCACCGGAATCTCATCTCTGCCTTCACAAGCTCCCTAACAGGACTAGCACTATTCTTGTCTTTAATTAAAATTTTACTTGCTAAAAATTTAATTTTTCAAAAAGAAAGGTATAAACCGCTTTCAACGTTCAGATTTTCCCACTTCTCTTCAGAAGCGTCCCCGCTGTGACGGGTTTTAGGAAGCCTGCTTCACCATCCGGCACTGTGCTTCCTGTGCGAGCCTCTTGTTCTCCACTCTGTCCTCCCCGTCCCAACCAATCTCATCGTACTCTTACAAATCCTGTTTCAGATGTTTCTGCTCTCCACCAATTTCTTTTCCTATCCTTTTCCTTAACAGTAATTAGAATTCATTTCAAAATGACTTCTCAAGTGTGCACTTTCCAACCTAGAACTAGTCCAGCTTCTGGGAACCAGAATGGCACATGGCCTTCCTCTGTGAAGAGGAACAGTCAACAACATGGCAACTCAGCAATCTTTAGGTTTGGGGGAAAATATCACACTCATACCAGAAAGGTGACTAAGAAATTACGAGGAGATACAAAAGGCCAAAAAGTGAAGACAAAAAAAATTAGAATGAGGAATCATCAAACGCTTCACAATTGGCTTTTTATTTTTAAACAAATACTTGAAATTCCAGAAAATTGAGAATTACGAGAGGGAGAAAGGGAATTACCTCCCATTCTCTCATCAACCTAAAATAACTATTATTTATATATTATCTTCCAATATTCTCTTCATATGCATATTTTATAAAATCAGCATACATGTAACTTTTTAATCTTTATTCATTTATATGTACATCTTCTAATTATCATTTTAAATGACACGATGTCATTAAATATTCTGTTCTGTGCCTTACCAAAATTACTTCAACATTTCACGCTTGTTAGACATTTGATGGGTAGCTTCCCACTCTGGGATTTTAATTAACATGTCAATCAATATCTTCTCATGGTGGCAGAATTAGATTTCTCTTTTTATTGAAAATTTTCCTTAATGTTGATATATTGCTTTTACAAGAAAAAGGAGAAGAAATGTCATAACCAATGTGTGGAGCATAAATGTTAAGACGAGAGTGCAAATGATAACAGTGCAGCCTAAACACTTGTCCAAAGTAAGCCAAGCAAGTCACACAACAGTCACACTGAGTAAACCCACTTACCCCACGTGCTCACGACCATTTAGGCCCCTACAAACCAGGCAACATACAGAGCAGAAGCAAAAAAATCTAATTTATTGATTGATTAATTAATTTAAGTAGAACCATGTATAAGCTACCTGGGCGGTGGTTAAACGGGGTGGGGTGGGGGGAGAGTCACGGGTGTGGAGACAAGCTGGGGAGCCTGGTGGGAACACTAAGGCTGCTGAGACAGCTACAAGCTTCCCTTCAGGAGCGCCACGGTGAGGTTTGGCTCCAGAAAAACAGTGTGTTCCTTGAGAGCTGCTTCAGACTGGTCCCGAAAGAGGAGACTGGCTGTTCTGAGAACCATGGAACAAGCAAACTGGAGGGTCTTGACACGCTCTGATTCTGAGGCAGCTGAGGAGTGACACTGCACGCACATTATATCTAACACTGCAACTCAGAACAGACTCGACGGTCAGGCCATGGTATCGAGATAAGAGAAAACACGGTATCTCGTACATTTTCCACTCTTTTATATTATTTAGCCTACCTGCAGTAATCTCCTATCTATAAGTTGAATTTACTTCTGCACTTTTTTTTAAACAACCTTTAGAATTTCAGTTCCAATATTCTAAATTATTCCTTTTGGGGGTAATTAGAAAAAGCGAGGACATTGGGACTGTTCAGAAAAGGAAATACAAATACAAGGCAAATTCAGTTTTTGCACTGAAGCCTTGGGATGGACAAAGGAGCCAAAGAATGTAAACACGAGGCTACATTCTCGTAACTCCTGTTAAGAGTAAGGGATCAAGTGTATTACAGGGAGGTAAAAGGCAAGGCCAAGAGCCACAGCAGGAAACTGTCAGAAGGCCTGAGTAAGGCCTTAACTGGGAAGAGGTAGTATCTGAATAATAAAGTTACTGAAGATATATTTTCACTCTGAACAACCCACTTACTCTTTTTCTCTAGGATCATGATTCCCAGAAGTAAATAACTAAAATCACAAAATTTTAAAAGTATCAGACATTTAGATAGAGGATCAGGTTTTGTTTAAGCCTTACTATACACATTCCCTGCAAAGCCAAATCAAAGTATCAGCAGCCTGTTCAAACTGTGGGGTTCCCGGAGCTCCCAAGAAGCAGGAAATGAGAAAGGGAATCATATAGCATCCAGGACACCACCAGGAGGTCACTGTCATCTACTGATGCGCTGGCATTGCACTTGAGTGAATGTTAAGTGTACATACACACACACACACACACACACACACACACACACACACACACACACA
>NW_020838007.1:4828284-4832386 GCF_003676395.1 Aethalodelphis obliquidens
CACACACACACACACACACACACACACACACACACACACACACACACGGAGACATGAATAAATTCAAATATGACCTAAGATCTTTAGGGCTTCTGCCACAAATTCTCCTACCCTGGGGCACTGTAAATAACTAACAATGACAGTTAAAGAAGGGTTAGTATTATTTGTACTGGATAAGAAAACATAAAGCAGTAATCTCATTTATCTTTTTTTTAAATATATAAACACAAATACTTGCCTGGAGAGTGATATTCACCAGCTCCCACCTTTACTGCTACACCTGCTGGTCTGTTCACATTTTTTTTAGAGGATGCTCCCCAAATCTCAGTGACAGGGAAAATTACACCAATTTCATAATAATGTTCCCACTTACATTTGTCCTGCTCACTACTGAGATTTTATTAAGTGTGGTATTTGTTGTTTTACAACAGAATAGTTTGTATGCCTGGTTTTTAAGTGACTGTGGTTCTACTGTAATTTTAAACATATCTGACATTTTCAACTCTAATTCCTTCACAACACACAATAAACACCTCGTACGTGCTGGGTGACCACATCACCATAACCAGTGACACTGGCAGACTTGTCTACCTGTTAGCTCCCTGAAACAAACCTTCTGTTTCTCCTGTTTGAACACACTGAGTGCCCTGGGCTCATTCTTCGCGCTATAACTGGCAGGTGCTGCAACTGTGCTGTTGATGCTGCTCGGCGGAGCGACAGCCAGGGCCGGCCCCGGCGGAGCAATACCCTGAGGTGCAGGGGAAACACATTCTCAGATTCACACCAAGCTCTGACTTCTCCTGCGTGGGACTGGGAATGACTAACACAGAAATCATTAGGTTCTAAAACAATCACCTTATTCTATAAAGATGTGTTACGCATAAGAAATAATAATAATAAATAATAGCTATGTTAAAGCAAAAAATACAACACATTTCTCAACTTTTTCTATTAATTAGCTATAATCAACTTGCATTATGTTCACTAAATGTAGAAACCTTATTAAACTTAAGCCAGCCTCACGTTCTCCTAGAATGAGTACCCTCTGTGTGGCTCTTAATTTTTGTTACTACTCAATACTTGTCAGTACCTGAAGAACAAGCACTTCATATTTTCTTACCTTTGCTAACACTCTAACTGAACAATGTTAAAATGAATTTTTTCAAGGGTTCGAAAATTGCAATGATTTATAAACCTCTCCTGTATTCAACGACACCCCTCCCCAAACACATACACACACACACCCACTTACCCCCCAGGATCAAGAAACAAAGACACACAGAACATTCTAGTATTCCATTAGTATCTCCACAGTTCTCTTCCTATCTTCTCTAATTCCTTTAATACACATAAAAATAATACTATACAAAAAGGTTGGAGCAGACTCTGAAATAATACTTACTAAGGGCTTCCCTGGTGACACAGTGGTTAAGAATCCGCCTGCCAATGCAGGGGCACGGGTGCGATCCCTGGCCCGGGAAGATCCCACATGCCACAGAACAACTAAGCCCATGCGCCACAACTACTGAGCCTGCACTCTAGAGCCCACAAGCCACAACTACTGAGCCTGCATGCCACAACTACTGAAGCCCACACGCCTAGAGCCTGTGCTCTGCAACAAGAGAAGTCACGACAATGAGAAGCCCGTGCACCACAACGAAGAGTAACCTCCGCTCACCGCAACTACAGAAAGCCCACGCACATCAACAAAGACCCAATACAACCAAAAATAAAAACAAACAAATAAAATACTTACTGATATCCAGGTCATTGTACATAACTAAGACAACTCCATCTTACTTAATAATGCATTGTCCCCAATCTGTTCTTTGTCTCAACAGAAAATAATGTATATTTCATTACAAAAAGTCTTTATACATAGGGCCCCTGAAATTCCCTATTCTCAACAGTCCTTCAGGCTTCATTATGACAAGTATTTTTCCCTAGAAAATATGTCATTAACAGATAGATGTTAAATGGAGGGCATAAATGAAATGTAATAATTTTTCTAAATTTGGAAAATGTCAAGTAGAGTTGGTGGCCTAAAATAAACCAAAAAAAATTTTTATTTCAACATAAAGAATTGAAGAGGTTGTAAAACATCATAACAAGTTAATTAAAACCACACTCAATCCTAAAAAAAAACACAACCACTAACTGGACATTAGATTTCATAATATAGAGTTGATAATAACTAAAAAGAGCTAATAATTCACAGAACTCCAGTTTGTAAAATAGAAAGTAGCCGACACTCCAGTATCATCTGCGTCCAGCTGTCAACAACCCAGGGAATGTGCTGAGCGGTTCTCAGTAGTAGCCCTGAACATAACTCATTTGAAGACTGTGGGCCATTACCTTACTGAAATGCACCCAGTCAAAGTCCTGCTGTCCCCGAGGACTAGGGGGACCACACACCTTAGTGCCTAAGGGCAGTATTAGTTAATGCCTGTTGTCCAGGAATAACTATTAATAGTACCTCTTTTTATTCTAAAATAAAAGGGTTCTTGGACTCCTAGGTCATTCTATGTATGATCCAAATCAGAGAGCTATTTTCCAAAAAGAAGCCCGTATTCTAATGATGGTTCCAAATAAATTAGGACTGTTTTATCACAAAAATGATCTCTTTAAACCATAAAAATAAAAACATGGACTCAACCACCATACTTCTAAAGCTGGCACCTTTCTTATCCTACAAGATGACTAAAAACTTCAATCATTTTCTGAGTTATATATTCAGTATCAAGGTCCTAAAAAACCTAAAGAAATCAACAAAATAATAACACAGCCGTTTCCAACTGTCTTTAGAGACAGTAAATGCCCAAGAACTAACAGCATACCTAACAAGATCCAGATCCTCGAACAGGGAAAGGTGTACTTACATAATGTACTTGACTGCCTGTCTACTTCTTTTGAGGGCTCGGGGAGGTGGGTGAGGAGCTGCGGGCAGGGGTGAGAGTGGGATGGGGTACCCAACATAAGAAACACTGAATCAACAGCACGTTTTGCTACCTGCTACCTACACCAACTCTGAGAAGAAAGTATCAATAACCATGATAGCTATTGTGCTATCTAACTGCTTTGGATGCAAACCAAATTTTTCTAAGTTGATTACTAAAGATCATAAATTCTGATGAGCAACTCTTTGGAGTAAATGTGTAACTGAACATGGGCTTCTCCACTGCTCTGAACACTAAGGCTGAACACAAAGTACATGTGCCATCTGGAGAGAGCTGTGTATTAAAGTAGTTAAAAACTAAACTGGGGGATTCCCTGGTGGCGCAGTGGTTGAGAGTCCGCCTGTCGATGCAGGGGACACGGGTTCGTGCCCCGGTCCAGGAAGATCCCACATGCCATGGAGCGGCTGGGCCCGTGACCATGGCCGCTGAGCCTGCGTGTCCGGAGCCTGTGCTCCGCAACAGGAGGGGCCACAACAGTGAGAGGCCCGCGTACCGCAAAAAAAAAAAAAAAAAACTAAACTGAAGTTTGCTTAAATTAACAAACTTTTTAAAACATATTGACAAACTAAAATAAATAAGGGGTCAAACCATGTCACTATAGGAATTTACTAACAGCAATCGTGACTATATAAACTAAAAAATATATTTTGTACTCTACTTCTAAAAATACAGGCTACCAACAGTTCTCATATTTCTGTGAATCTTGCACATTTAGAAATGTGTTTTCCTTGAATAAGGGCGTTTCATCTTTAATCAATTTGTGTAGTCAGGATTCAGCTTCATATGGCATCTTACCAATTTGTCTGTAGTAAACTGACAAACTTTATCTAGGTAAAACACTACTCAATGATGCCCTAATTTCCTAACAGACAAAGTTCATACTAAACTGAAGACAGACATACAGAAAAAGGATATTAAGTAATTTCGTAACTGTATCTATGGATACTAGAAAGAAATCAGTATGTTAGAGATACTATGGTCTTTAAGCAGTTTCATCAACTTCATCTGTAGACAATACTAAACCAGAAATGGCAAGATACCATTAGGGTCTTACCAACAGGGTTTTATTACCACATGAATAATATTAGAAAAGAGGTGGTGTGTGTGTGTGTGTGTGTGTGTGTGTGTGTGTGTGTGTGTGTGTG